>NW_027115726.1:173399-226902 GCF_000696795.3 Halyomorpha halys | reverse complement strand
AGAGAGAGAGAGAGAGAGAGAGAGAGAGAGAGAGAGAATCAAAGTGTAATAAAACTTTTGTTGAACTATGTAATTTGTTTCACGGCACTACACATTAATATTGTACATTAAGTAAAATCGTTTTGAAATAAGTTGGTTATTATTTACTCGGCCTGATCTCATAATTTCAAATTTGCTTTGTGTTATCGTCGAGTCATTGAACCATTGTAACTCTATGCTCAAGTTATGTCATGAACATGACATTGTCAACAGTTATGAACCCGAGCAGAGAGTATAAAGACCACTCTGCGTCACGACACATAGCCATTATTACAGCTTCTATCAATAATATGAAATCAGTCCATCTATTTCAATAGTATTACATCACTAATAGGAACTAAAATAATTTAGTTAGACAATTAATTCACAATATAGTTTCAAGCAATCTTATATTATATTTTCGAACATTTTTTTTTTTTTATTGAATTTAGTTTAAAGAACTATTTATTAAAAAACCAAGCTCATAATTACGCGTGTAGCGGACTACAACATGATAGTACAAGAACAGTTATTTTACCCCAATTTTGTATTACTTAATTGAAAACTAGGTATAATTACTAGTCAAAATTGATGAGTCTTCCAAGTATAGTTAGGGGGAATAAAAAATGGTGGCTGTTTCAAAACGTTAAAAATAATTAATTTTTTATTCGGAGCTTTACATCTTTAAAGTTACCAACAACAATAGAAATCTTAGAGAGCATCATTTAAATAAGAGTAAATTTGCTTAAATGTAAGCCCTAATAGAGCTATTTAGGTTCAATAGTTCTCGAAATATAGCTTTTTAAAAAGCAACATTTCATAGAAATGTTCTATGGACCGTACTGAAAGATCAATATTTAGTGAATTTATTTTGGAAACTCTATATCTCAAAAACCGTTTGACGTACAGATGTCTATTAGCACTCAAATTAAAGCTAGTTAAATGAGCTATAAAATATTTTATAATGTTTATTTTTGTAGGAGTAGTAGTTTTTATGAAATTTGCTAAAATAAATTGATTTATAATTGTTCGGACAAATTTTCATTTGCCAAATTTATACTCATATGCGAATATCATAAAAACTACAACCCCTACCAAGATAAGTGGCTTTTCCTTTATTTTAAGTGTAAGCAGACCTTTATGCGTCTTATGATTCTAGAGATATATTTTTTCGAATATCAAACATTTTATATTAACATTTTGTGAGTTTATTTGGTCAAATATCATGAAAACTACAACTCCTACAAAGATAAAAGTTATAAAATATTTTATAGTAAATTAAACTAGCATTAGTTTGAGTGCTGACAGATATCAGTAAGCCCAATGGTTTCTGAAATAAAGTTTTTCATAAATCAAGCTTATTGTCCAATCAACCATAAATCAATTTATTTTAGCAAATATCACGATATTTGCTAAAATATCACGATACATTCCTACAAAGGTAAAGATCATTAACTACTTTATAGTACAATTATTTAGCTTGAATTTTAGTGCTAATAGACATTTGTACATAGAATGGTTATTGAGTTATAGATTTCTTAGAATAGATTCACTAACTACAAATATTTCAAAACATTTTTATGAAATGTTACTTTTTAAAAGGCTATATCTCGAGAACTATTGGACGTAAATAGCTCTTCTTTAAATAAAGTTCTTTTAGCTCTTAGCTATTTTTTATTCCCCCTACCTATACTTGGCAGATTCATCAGTTTTGACTAGTAATTAAACATAGTATTTATTAAAGTAATCAAAAATTGGTGGGAGATAACTGCCTTTTATCCTCCCGGCACTTGTACTCTAAGTATTGTTCTAATAGAAAAAAACAACAGTTGAACAACATAAAAAACCTCTAACAGAACAGTTTCTCAATTATTTTATTTACTTCTATTACTTTGAGTGTATATCGACAGAGAGCATTTTGTTTTAATTATTTTTTATACTATATAGTTGTAACTAATATTTACAAAGGTTTTTATTCTTCATAAAAACACTATAAACCAACTTCCGAAAAGTTTTTATCTTCCTGTTTACGTTTAATTTCTTGTTTCCGGAACTTGGAAGTTAAGGAGCCTTTTATTACTATCGTACGATTCAGAATATTTTCTTTATTTTATTTTTCGCATGGTTTTTATGAAGCTTCGAAAATTTCGACGTTTATGAAAATTTCACAAACGTTCTATTGAACACCAATTTTTTCTATTATTAGTTAAACGTAATGTAAACCAACAATTAATGAAAATTTAATTTAAAATATGATTCTCATTAAAACAGTTTGAACTAATTTTAATCCACTTTCATTATTTGATCCAGCAGATTGGTTCTTAAAAATTATTAGTAACAGGTAGTAGGATATTAATTAAATGTTATGAATATTTAGTGCTGAAATAGACAGCAATTTATCATTATTATGTCGTTCAAGACTATAATTTTAATGAATCTCAACAAATTTTAAATTTTATTAAGACATTTTACATTCTGACATCTATTTTCTGAAATTGGTAATAGCGATCTGCTAGCACATTCTAGCTATATTTACAGAGCTACATATACAAAAATGAAACAAAATTAGACATATAACGAAATACCATCTTAAATACATTCATTCCTAATGCAATACTTTCATTCATTACTCTGAACCGATCTTTCCTCCCCATTTGTGAAAAAAAAAATCTGTACTCTGGTGCTTCTTTATTTCAGCCACGTGCTGGTATAAAAAGCCAGTGGAGGCTGAGCGAGGGCGCAAACGGAAGACTAGAATGGAGAATCTGACCCATGACTAGGACTCTAAAATAACTATTAACAATAAGTCTCTGGGCCACTGTTGTAAATAATATTAAATGATGATATGTATTTATTTACTTTAATCAATTTTTATCTTTAAAAAGGAAAGATCTGCATATTGTCAAAATATTTATTCCCAAAAGAGTTTTTTAATATTATATAATACTGTAGGTTGATTAGTATAATAATATATATATTACCAAATCTCTAATGTTGTATTGATTAACAATTGTTTTTAGTCATTGGTGCATGACTGTAGACAGATTATGGTTATTATTATGATAGCCAACGTTTTATAGTAAAAAAGTATTTACTCTAATTAATATTTATGTTTAAAAAAGGAAAAGAAATATTTAAATCACTATATTGTCAAAACATTTATCACCAGCATATTTCGCAATATTATATACCCTTGAATGTTAATTTAATAGTAATCAAATATATTAACAAATTTATAATATCATATATGTCGTACATATACACGTTTTTAGTTATTGAAGCATTACTGTTGGATGCAAATAGTTATCAGGAATCATCGAAAACAAAATTTAATTTGAGTTCTATTGTTATGACAGCTTACGCTTACGGGTAGAAAAATAGATAAAATACAAGAATTATAGAAAAAATTATTAAATAAATCATAAATGAAAAAAAGTAACAACAGTAAGACACATTATTGATATAAGCTGATAATTAGAAAAAAATGTAATTATAATATATAAGAGAAATAGACAAGTATTACAGAAAGTATTTAATGATAAATAATTTATTTAATATATAGATAAGATAAATAAATAAATTTTTAATGAAGCGTTAGGGTTGGAGCGTAGATATAGTATGAGAATGTGATTGAGGGTGCAATAAGCGAAATGCTAAAATTAGTAAAACTTTTTCTGTTTTTCACTGTCCAAACCCCAACCATCTTCTAAAATTTATTGATTAAATAAATAATTATAATAGTATTTAAAGTAAAATCAGTAATAGAAAAATGCCTTATTTTTATAAATATTTTATAAGTTGATGGAAAGTTTACACATAGAGTAATACGTGTATGATGGTCGGTAGGAGTTGAGCGTTAAAAACTTTTAAAATGTATTACGTAAAAAAAAAATTAATGAACTTCCAAGACTAGTCTCAAAGTAAGTAAAGGCCCAGAAGGCGAGGATTAAGTTGCTTCCCTAAACTCATCCTTAAACGCTACTAAACTCCCGACTCCTAATGGGCTGTCAATTTTACAATGTACATAAAAAAGTTTTTACGGATTTTAACATCAAACAACTCGCAACTTTTATACACTTTAACACCGATATAAATTATATTAACTCTAATGACTAGCGGCAGTCTTGAAACAAGTGTACCGTTCAGGAGATAAGCTCTGTTGATTCAAACAATGTAAATTATAAAAATTTTCCTCCTTTAGAACTGTAAACATAAATATAATTTCAATCTATGATTTGTTTAATAATTTCCATTTTCGTAGGATCCATACTTGTCATATAATGTGATTTTTAAATGAAATAAAAAATAATATAATAACTGATGAAAAATTAATCTTACAAAAGAACAAAACAAAGATAAATAGAAATAGAAATATTTAAAAAATATAATATAGGAAAAATGGAAATAAGAAAACAAAAACGATTTTTTTTTTCATAAAATTAATAATGATAATGACGAAAGGAAATATAAGAGAACATTTTGTAACCAGGTTGGGTGCATGTTTCTGTACATGAAAAATAACGTAACAGTAACATTTTAGAAGGGCATTACTATAAAAAATAGAATTTTTTTAAAAACTTTTTTCAATAAAATGAATGGACTTTAATGTAAACAAAATATAACATTAATAACAAATTATATAATTAAGGGATTATGAATGAGACAATTTCTTACATGTTAAGTATGTTATTCACCATGGACACTATCAGGATCTGGAATAGGTGTCGTTCGGGACTACAGTAACACTGCGAGAAGTGTTACGGTTGCAGCACCATAATGCATAGAAATGGATCGCATTATCTTCTGGACTGTGCTGCAACCGAAATAGGATTCTCTGCTCCGTTACAGTAGAATAGGAGAATGGTACTCTTGGAATTCAATGGAATCATATTTAACGAGGAGTTAGCTAGTAAATCCAATTTACTAGTATAAATTCATATGCCATGCGAATATTTCAAATTAACAATTTATAATATGATAGAGTGAGTATTACATCTTAGCATGATTCTAATCCACCCGACAATGAGAATGATATAAAAATAATTAGAAATGAGATAGAAATAATTAAACTGCCTAATATTTAAATATGATTATTAATTTTAATACCTAAATATAAATTTTATTCCTAATCTTTAATATAAATTTTATTTCAAATACTTAAACATAAATAACGCAGTCTAGGCCTGCATAATCATGAATCGAAATTAATTAGAATATGATACCTGAAAACTGACTCACAGAAATCAAAGAATGAAGAGAAATAGGGATTATTGAAATTTCATATACTTCAAGATGAAAGGTCATTAGTTAGCTTGAATGATCAACATTATGAAAAATAAAACCGTTTAATTAGGGTAATTACTAATCCAATTAAATAGTTTTAAAATGATATGCATAAAAGTATGTACCCTCAAGGACCCGGGTTTTAATACGGCTGTAACAGATAATTATTTATCTCTAATGCATCTGTGAGTCAAACCTGTGGATTCGGGAGCTCTTGAGGCCAACCAAGTCTCATAATGCGGGTACCCTTAATTCAGGAAATTCTCACCAAACACCTCGTTGAACAACCGTTGGTCTTATCAAATTTTTATATATCATTTTGGCCCGAGAAAAAACTTAAAATGACAACGCAAAATTTTCTGATTTTTTAAAAAAATAATGAATGTTTTTTAGAATCTTCGATATAAAGGTTTTCAAATTCGAACTTAATCCAATTAAATAATTTTAACGAATAGATAATAAAATAAAATTCTTCTTTCCTAGGATAATTAATATTTTAATAAAATTGAACAAAAATCCATTAAGTATGCAGTAATCAAAAAATATTGTAACTAAAAACATTGTAGTTTGTATTAAAATTGGGAGATCTACCGGTGAGTAATTTTATGTGTTTATTTGTATAAACATTTGTATTAAGACGATAATTTCCCTTATTTTCAATTTTTTAAACGGAATATTGATCAATAAATTCAATTAAATTATTATAAGAATAAATCTGGAAAAGAATTGAATTGAACTGAATAGAATTTTAAAATTTATTTGTAAATTTAATATTTTTCTCCATTTTTAATTTATAATCATAAACAGTTTCTTGAGACTGGTAAATTTGTTTTAAATAAATAATTTAATTTCTATCAATTTTAGTCTCAAAAAAACACTTTATTTTTCTTATAAGTCCGACGTTTTGAGCCATTCCGGCCATCCTCAGGGACAATCTAGTTAATACAATTTTGGAATTGTATAATTTAAGAACTCTAACTCCATGCTATTCTGCCCAGGTCAAAACAACAATTTATAATTAGTCAATATTCACATTAAAACCAAAATTAAAAGTATTTATCACAGTCCCTATTCCTTAAGAACTTTATCACAACAATGCTTGTCTCACAAGTGACTTTGATAAATGAGTTTAATTTTGGTTTTAATGTGAATATTGACTAATTAGAAATTGTTGTTTTGACCTGGACAGAATAGCATGGAGTTAGAGTTTTTAAATTATACAATTCCAAAATTGTATTAAGTAGATTGTCCCTGAGGATGACCGGATTGGCCGAAACATCGGACTTAAAATAAAAATAAAATGTTTTGAGACTAAAATGGATAGAAATTAATCATATTAAATAATAGTATTAGTACATTATAAACCACGGCGGAATACACAACAGTTTACCTGAAGTTGGAAGATACATTTAATAAAGATGGTAGAGCAGAATGAACTCGAGCAAACTCAATAACTCGGTTTTTTCTCTTTTTAAGTCACTTCCACTCGGTTGGTAATACACTTTCCCAGCCCGACATTGTTAAGATTGAGAAGAGGTTTTCCAGTTGATTTCGTCTGCAAACTACCTCCTAAAAATTCTTTCCGATCAAGAGGATCTTAAAATTCAGGTGCAGGTTTCGTAGCAGCGTAATTCTGTCTATCAATAGGATGTCAGTTTTAGGGATTAAAAATATTTTAAATCAGTTCGGAAGGGTTTGTTCTTGTCTTTTTTAAATTTTCATCTCTCTACAATTTTTAGCTTCCAATATGTAAATTCAAATAACTAAACTAACATTGTTATATATATTTTTTGGCTTACCCCCTTTCAACATGTTATTACCTTTCTATACTTTTATTTCATTCTCTATTTTATGTTCTAACTAGACTCCTTCTTTAATGAAGACCTCAGATTAGATTCTAGTATTTCTCCACCATAAACAGGACTAGGAAATGCCATGATCAAAACAGTGGCCCTGAAAAATTCGAATTCTAGTGTTTGATGGAGATACATGTTTTGAGGTTCCCTAGTACCGAAAAACCTAATCTTGTCAAATGGAGTGTATGAGTGTGTGCCTAACTAAAAACGTCCTTCGAAACTGAATTTACAAATTAAGGAACTCTACACCAAAGACTTAATGGTTCACTTTTTCATTGTAATTTTCATGTTACATCAACATTGAAACTAACTTCTTACGAACAAGGAAGAACTCAGCTGAAGGGTGAGGATTTCATATTTTAAGCCTAGTAACTATTGTGCTACTCTGTCACTTAGACCACAAATATATAAGTTAAAAGAAGAATAGGAAGTGTAGGAAGTGGATGCTAGCCTGGTAGGGGAAGGCATTGTTCAGTCAAATATTTTATAGGTAAGAGGTGGAGGATAGGTAGAATTCATCTAATTGGACATCCTAAAATTAGGAGTAGGAGATTTTAAGGAAGCCCAATCATATCGTAGATTCACTGGGTAACAGTGAGGGTAACCAATGAGATCCAAGCAAGAAGGGAAAAACGCTTCGTTCGATTGATTGACTCAAACGATTTTGATAATGTCTATGTAAAAGTAAGTGGTCTGTGAAAAATTAAGATATGCTTGATATTGGTCTTAACTTAGGGCTAACCTGAGAATATTCATAATGCTTTATTTTATGTTTAGAGACTAATTTTTTTAAAGATAATTGGGACCTGAAAATTTTCCGTTTTTTTTTTTTACCTTTCGTTAAAATAAAAATGAGTACTTCATACGTACATAATACATGAAATGTATTATATATAACTTTCATGTAACATAAATATAAAACAAAATATTCTCTGGTTAACACTAAGTTAAAAGCAATACCAAGCATAACCTAATAACTTATATAAGTCTGGTATTATTTATATTTTCTGTGAATGTAGTAAAAATAAGCTTGTTCATCAATTTCACTATTATGAATGTAATACTTTGGAATAAAAGCTGGTTTAATATCTTAAAAAAATAACAAATTTTAATTTTTATATCACCAATTCATATTAAATAAAAAATAAACATAGTATTTCTTTTAAAATAAAAAAAAATCACAGTTAAAGTATAATATTGATTATAAGAAAGTCTTAAAAATTACATTATGCTTCGAATTAGTTCTTAGTTATAACATTCTAAGATTGTACCAGCGGTCCAACAACCGTCCTTTGGAAAGACAAAAGGACTGCAATAAAGAAATAGGAATCCTCCCTCAGAATATGTTGCATAAGGAACAAGAAATTTCGAGGGTGGACAAATAAGGGTGGGTGGCCGGCCGGCCAGTCGCTTTCTATATTAAACCTCCACCAAATAACCTATACTCAGGAATTCGATAACATGCTGGGTCCACTGTTACACGTGGTAGTGGATAGCGGATTTGTTCTTATAACAAAAAAAGGGTCCCGATGAAAATATTAAAGCTGTCAAATTTACTTTACATATACTTCTCTTTAATTAAAAAAAAATATAAGTATTGAGACAAGAGTGTTCCCACACAAATTCATATTGAAAAAACTGAACTGTACTCCCCGTTAAGTAAATAACACCTGCTAAATAAATTCATAGCTAGTTGAAGCTTTACATATATTTCAAAAATCTTAAAGCTATTAATCAATTTCAGGACGATTATATATATTTAGTGAAATCTGTATTACGTATCATATTAAAGGTATTGACAGTTTTATGTAAAATCTAGCAGAACGCCTGAAAATATTTTTATATATTTGGATTGCAAAAGAAGTCTTATAAATTGATTGGCTAAAAAATATTTTTGCAATTACAGCGAACGGTATAAGGTTTTAACGGTATATTCTACGGTAAGTACGGTAGAAGTAGATTTACTTTACATATTAAAAGTGTTTTACAAATTGAGACTTGGTTTTATAAAATGTTTTATACCTAAAATTTACAGTCCTAAAATTACAGAATGGTCTTGGTAATAAAAAATCAAATACTTCTACTGAAACTAAAATTATTTTACTTATTCCATCATTATTATGATTCATTTTTTATAAATTTCATAATGTTATTTTATCATTATTATCTATTTACGTTACATTTTTTATTAAATATTTATATACATGCTATGATTGAATATGCCGTCTTAATAGTTATTGCCCTTGAGTGTGGCAGATGTTAAAAAAAAAGAAAAAAAAAAGAGAAACAGATAATACACCAGAAAAAAAAATAGAAAGAGGTAGTTTTGAGTTCAAATTTTTAGAAATCTAAAAGTAAGCCGAAAAAAAGTTTAAAATCGTAAATTTAAAAATTAAACACCTAAATGGAAATTTAATAGCAGATCCAATGCTCTAAATATTTTTTTTATAAATAACTTTATTTTATTTTTTTGGTGGAATTAATGGTTTAATGTTTTACTATTCAGTGCTAATCAAAATGTTCATATGAACTACATTAAGTTTACCTTTTTAATATAAAATTATATAATCATAAACACATACTTATCAGAGTTTAATTCTGTATCTTTCTGTTTAAAATGTTATTTTAATTTAAGTTTAAAATTAATTAAACATTGACACGATAACACCGTTGTGACCCAAGGCCTCACGTATGTACTAAGGAAATACACCCCGCGTTTTATGACGTCGTTTTCATAGGGTGGATTCGCACTCCCACGCCTATTTTTGTGAGTGCCACCCATTGGCTAACGGGCCTCACAAATTCCTGGGCTGTGAATAAGTATAATATAATTATATGCTCGAAAAAATCCCGGATAGACCTGGGGACTCGATCTCGCAACCTTTGGGTCGGCGTTACCATGCTGCTACCGCCATCCTCATCATTTTTTTTTCCTCTTCTACATTTTATTTTTTTGTCATTTAATTTATATTTTATAAATGAGCTCTATGATCTCTACAACCATTGTCTATAACTATAACACAGAATGTAATATTACAAAATATATAAAAAATTCTGAATCTGTATATATTTCACGTTTTTGTAACGTTTTGGCCTAGTCTATTGGTAATTTTCATCTTTACTTCAGTCAACAAGTTTAAAGGTGGTTGTTAAAAAGCTTTTGGATCTCTACAAAACTTGAATGTAAAGTATAAGTATTTAGTCAGAGATCCATACTCCTTCGACCACCTAAGCTCAGGCAATTTTCAGCTGTTTGAAGGTCTCAACTTTAATATTATTTTAAATTTATTACCTTTAAATTAATTAAATTATTATTAAATTTATTCAAGGACCATAGTCTTAACACATGGAGGAGAAAAACTAACAGTGAACTGCTTGCAGAGACTGGTCAGGTAATATCTCATGATATGAAGGCAGGGAGGGACACCTGGCTCGAAGCAATCCATCGGGACGCCTCTACAAAACAATGAATGCCACTGTAGTTGTCAGGATACCACGCGGAAGGCCAAAAATCAGATAGATAGGTATAATGAACAAAGAGGCAAAAGAGCTGCATGCTGCAAACTGGAAAGAAGTAGCCCAAGACAAGCAGTGTGAGGAAGATTTTAGGTCTGTAGAATAAATTAAAAAAAACAAAAACATAATTATGTTATATAGTATTATTTTATTTCCTTATATTTTAGGATTGCACAAGCTAAGACTACTCCAATAACCTACCCAAGAACTCCATTTAAACTTATCAAAAAACCTTTCGTTTGTCCAAAAATGAATAATTGGTTGTATTTTTTTAAGTCTAGCTAAACGATTTAGAGCATTGGACATACAGGGTTTAATTTAAATGATTATTATTTTCTTTTATAAATTTAGGGGATATCTCAGTTCGAAATCTTAAACTCTGATCTAGGTAAAAATAGTATTTTTGCAAAGAGCATGTGTGTAAAAAGGAGAAAGGAATAGAAATTTGCACAGGGCCCCTATTGGAAATTCAAATGATCTGTCAAACCGGACCGAAAATGGGTCCCCAAGTCCACTCCAAGCGTATGGTCCACTCCAGAGGGGGGTCTGTGATTGACTCGAGAGTTCGACCGGGAACCGATCAATAGTCATCTCTGTTAATAGGCATATATATTGACATGTGTCAGCTGATGCCCTGGCAAACAGTAAGGTTGCTAAAGCATTAATTATGCCATTTACCTCGTGTATATTGTCAATCAAATATATGGATTAGTAATTAAACTTAGTCCTGAGGTCAAGCACTATGCGGTCAAAGGAGTAAGTGTTCGCGTGAATGAATGCTGAGTGACTGTCCAACTTTAATTTCTTTATTTTCTACGAGTAATAGTGAACATTAACGGAGAAATTTGTCGGTTATTACTTTAACTTACCAATACATGAAATATATAGTAAGGGGATGTATATCAATCGTGCAAAATCTTGAAATCCAGTTTTCGACGAAAATACTCAATCCAAATAACCAAGTCTCGCAAAATGCTGTTTGTTTGTAAATAGGCTATCTCAAAAAACGAAAAGCTTAAGGAAACTGAAATGGAATATTACAGACGGGCTATGTCTGGGAGCAACTTTCTCAATAAAAACCGAGTAAGGAAGCTCAACTAAATATAACCAATTTTTCTCTTTTCGGGTTTCTCAAAAAAACCTGTAATGATTTTTATTAAATTTGGTATATAATTACATAATCGAGTGTTCTTCAACACTAAGTATATTTTATTTTCATTTAAAAAGTAAGGCAGAGCTTTAATACTTTATTTTAAAATTTAAATTTTATTGGAAACAATCACAATTAAAAAGTAAAAACAAAAATGATTATATGTGAACTATGAGAGAATTTAGTAAAGGTGAAAAAAAAGGAGATGCTGAAACAGGAGTTTCAGCAGACATGATAAGGACAGCCGAACGTACTCGATCTCAATCATAAGCGTTTTTTGTATTCTGCTAAAATGTTATATTCATGGCTGGAATGAAGTTGATATTTGTTTTTCGTATCACAAGAAACCATTAAATATTAATTATTTTTTTAACAGAATAATATCAGTTTATTTTTTAATTTTACCATTCTAGAATGGTTAGTGAAAGTTGTGTGATGAATTTTCTGCTAAGCCAATTGTAAAAATTGAGAATTGTTTACCAATTATCCCAGTCAAACATGAAGGTGTATATGAATGTGGCGCAGTGCTCTAAACCTTCTCTTCGTTTTTACCGAAAGGTTTTTGAGTGTTGTTTGCGGACTAATATCAAATGCAGAACATAGCGATAGTTTTTAATTGAAAACCGGCAGGAATTTTTCAATTAAAGACTAGTTTATTTGCAATTCAGATTTGAAAAGGAGATTATGATGTTCGTTGTTTTCCGGGTTTATATGATTATTATTGATTTTCAAAATGATAATTAGAATATTGAAAAAAATAATACATTTTAATTAAACAATTAGCTACAAACTAGCGTATTACTGAGAAGACAGCGAAAGAGGAAAATGTATGGAAAATGCTTTAATTAATATCTTGATGTTATTAAACTTATTTCAGGCATAAATAATAAATATACATAAATAAGGAAACAAAAAGTAGCTATAAATAATTTAAAAAATAGTCAAATATAATAAAAAATGATGAGTCAATAAGTCTCAATTTTTTTATTTCTATAAGATAGGAAATTCAAAGAGTCAACTTCAAAAATATATGTTGATTAGAACTTTACTTCAAAATATTCAAATAAAAAAAGAGCGTTATTTAATTTTATCATAAATATTTTTTTTTATTTTAAATCTAAAAAAAATTTCAGTGGAATAAAATGTTCGGACATTTGTGCGGAATTTAGGAGAATACCCCTAGGAAATTCAAAGAGTCAACTTCAAAAATATATGTTGATTAGAACTTTACTTCAAAATATTCAAATAAATAAAAGAGCGTTATATATTTTTTATTTAATTTTATCATAATTTTTTTTTTATTTTAAATCTAAAAAAAATTTCAGTGGAATAAAATGTTCGGACATTGGTGCGGAATTTAGGAGAATACCCCTATACTATGGTCCGCCCAACCTTAGCGTGAAATAAATGTTTAATTTAATTTGCCTACTTTTTCATCCATAACCTGCCGATCTGTTCTGTTATATTTCCATAATTTTAAAACCAGTATGAGCGTTCTTCATGGATCATTCTTATAGTTACATAATGTCTAAAATCATTTATTGAATTTTCTACTTGTTCTTTTCCTCTCTCTTTCCCGGGGCCATTTATTAATATATGATCGATAAATTATTTACATTATAATAACTGTAAATACACATGATATATTTATGTTTATTTCAACTCCTAAGTTATCAAATTATGAATCAGTACCTATTTAAAAGTAGAAAATCCATACGAGAAAATTAGTGGAAATATTTTACTCATTAAATTATTTAAAAACAAAATTATCGACACATTTATTTCAACCTATTGCGACTGTACTGTCAAGACTGAGGATGCTACTTTGACGGTAACCATCACATAGTTCACGCTTAAACGGTTTTTAACTTGGGTGATAGCATCACTAACGATATTTATTCGAGTCTTATAAAAAATAAATTTTGAAGTTCAATTTTTAACCATCCTAACCCATTAATTCTTAATCTTTCATCCTTAACAATTCCTGATAATCCTCCGAGGCGTCTGAAAAGAAGATGGCCACGGGACCTCCTAGTTTAAATTAATGTTTGAAGTACCACCAATGGGTGGTTCCTTCCCAAGATTTTCAAGTGTATATGAAACATACAACATATTTACTTATTGTATTATTTTGTACAGTTGTAAATTACAATAAATAAATAATAAAAAAAAAAAAGAAGTATAATTTTAAGCAGGTTTCAAAAAAAATGAAACCTACTTAGCTATACATATTTAATTAAGTCATCCAACATTAGTTTATTATCTGCCATACATTGTATGGTAATTTTTAAAGAATTTGAATCCAATTAACCCAAAAAATGTTTTTTATTTTTTTTTTAAATAAAACTTAAATTTATTTACAAATTAATTTCCTGTTACCGAATGCTACATGATGTCAATATTTGTTATCAGCTTTTCTTGTTAAAATTTTGTGTAAGCGCGCCTTTATAGAGCCTTCTTGAAACAAAAAGTTCCTCGAGAAGTAAGATGTTGGACCTAATCCTGAAATTTGTATTTATAGTTACTACATTTATATTTTATTCTGTGATTGTACCTATTATTTTTTTTTTCATAGAATTATTTATTCAGATTTATGAAAATTCACCCAATAATTCAATTAAACAAACACAAACCGTCTTCATAAATAAAATGTGTTTGGATTCAATCGGATTCGTCTGTGCTATTGAAAATATTATCTTCTAAAAGCGGATTTCCGAACAGAACAGAGGTCGCCTACGGCCCTCCAAAAGTAATTCGGAAGTACTTAAGCACGGTAGATATTCATTTACAAAGGGTGATGGCACTGGAGCGGTTAATTCCAGTAGGCTCTGTAACAGGAGGGTACACAATGAATGTATAATCCAGGGCACCTATAGCAATGGAAGACTCTCAGTAGCTCCAAAATATTAGCGGACCTTATCTGTTGGAAAACATTCGCCTGTTAATTATTTATTCAGATAAGGGAATGCGAGCCTAATTTTGTTTCCCATGCCGAACTTTATACAGTGTTACCTCTTGGAAATTTATAAGCTTCTAGGTGGGAAAGTGCCAGGATCTAAATGCAAATTTTCATAACGAGTTTCATTGTCTTCCATTCCCCCTGCCACGCAGTGCAGTGTAACCTTGAATTCAAGCTTCGGAGAGGAAATGACGAGGAACATACTGGAAACTACAAAAACATTAATTTAAAGAAATTATATTATTCCTTGGAACTTTAAATATGCCTAATACTCCACAGAATACTGAGGGAGTATGAAAAAGTTCTTAATGTCTTATTGTATAAAGTAATTATTACAGAGTTCATTGTAGCATTCCATTAATATGCATCGAAAAATTAACATATATGGACGATTCTGCACTATGAGAAATATAAAAAAACTAAATTTTAGAAAATATTTCGTCTTAATTAAAAAAAAAAAATACCAGTATGTTTAGATGGGGTTCATATTAATAAAACAATGTTAGATGCAACATGGGCCAGATTTTCCGTAATTAAATTTTGTAAAGAAAATGGTAGATGTGAATCATTAATTTTTATTTATTTATTATTATTTTTTGGGGGGCTACTCTTCACAAGAAAACTTATATTTATTTTTATGAAACATTTTTTACTTGCTACACTGAAAAGATTTTTTGAAATATCAACCTGCCACCCGGGGCCGGCCACTAATTATGACTAACATTTTCGTCTATAATACCTAATAAGGTTTACATATTAAAAATATCAGACAGGAAACTAGTAGGAGAAGGAAAGGTACAAAAAACCAATCAATAATTTAGTCCATCCTTTTTTTGATAATTATTGAAATATTCACACAGACAGACATGCATTATAACTTGTCTTTATTTAGTGAGGACAACTTAACATAAATTTGAAAACAACTATTGCATGCCCTTGACAGTTTAGCTATAAACAGGTAATGCAAATTAATGTTGAAATGGGGTAAACAAAGGTACTCGATTAGAGCGAAGTAAACAATTTTGTTTATCTTCATTACTAGATGCTTGATTAAATTGTATCTTCTAGTTTATCACACTTCAATCACTTTACCTCAACTTTACACCAATACAGAGGAGAACTAGAATTTAATGTAGCATGTGAAATTCCCTGTGAAGAAAACTGCGGGAAATCATTTAAAGGGTGTATCAATACAAATATAGTTGTACCTATGTAACAAACAAATCCAACAAAACTGACAAAACAGCTCTCACTACAAATTTTAGATAAACAGGACATAAATTCAAATTTGATTCACCAAAAATCATACAACAAGAAAAAAACAACTTCATGCGAAAGTTAACAGAAATGATCACAATAGAAAAACATAAGAATCAAGCCATCAATAAAAAAATGAGATGTTAAAAATTTAAATTCATGTTATTCTAACCTAATAAATACAGAAAGACACAATTAACAACATGAAGTAGAAACGGACAAAATATAAACAACAAACTGACTAACTACTGAGAAATAAAGAAAAAACAAACCTTACCTTCATCCCAAAACCGATTCAGTTCTTCCCGAAATTTGAAGATGGTAGTATCATAATGTAGAACACACTGCCTTTGAGAATTAATGTTTGTATTACACCATTTTTTGATTGTAATATTTATTAGTCAGAGATTGTACTATGTACTTGTAGGTTTGTTACAACCATTTGAAAATAATGTATGTTCTGAAGAAACTTTGTTTTTCTTATTACTAATAGTATAGTAGAACTTGACTATGCAAACAATAAAGTTGTATTATTGACTGAAAAAAAAAATATATATATATATAAAGTTATGGCCTGAGTCAGCTGTTCTTAAAGAGATCAGCTGATCAAACATATATATGTACGGAACACAATAAAGCCAGTATTTTACAGTATGCCAAGCGTGTCAGATTTTATTCGTTCTCTTTTTTAACATATTTTGCCGATACTTATGTTATAAATATATATGTACACATATACACATATAAATAAAGTCCAATATATATACCTCATCCAATATAAAGTCTTGTTATAACTAAATATGCTCAGCGAGTGAAAAAAAAATTATACAATTCATAATTCACAAGGAAGCTTGAAGTAATTTTCATGGCACAAACTCACGAAACATGAAAAACAAAAGATCTTTCATTAAAACATTAAATATTTAATCCGGGAGAAATAAAATAAAATTGAACAGAAAGGGGCTGGTGAAGACAGGATTAATTAATAATAGAGGACTTATCCGAGCAGAGGAAATATAATTTCAACTCATAAATCTCTCTAAATCATTTATATTCCTTATTCGATTAAGTTATAAATGTTTTTTATCCTCTTGTATTTTTTTTAATATTCAACATGCTATCTATGTTTCACAAAAAAAAGGTTACATGATTTTGCTATGTTACCTATGTGAACAACATATTTGTAGAATGTATCAGCTTGACATAATGGTCAGATTAAATTTCAATGATCAGGTTACGGGTATCGTTATTATAATTAATTACACGTGATCAACACTTAGACTGCTCGCATTTGATCACTACGGACATAAACGCTGATATATATTGTCTATAACACTTATGTAGTTAGTTGTACGGAATGCGCATAAACAGAGAAAACAATATAAACTAATTATTGTGTGAAACAAAGCATTATAAAAAAAAAAACATATTTTTTTTAATTTTCATCAAAAAATGGTTGTTGATAATAAATTATAACAATATTAATTTTATCTTTATTTATGATGATTCATAACATTTTTTGAGGTTAGTGGTAAAAAAAAAAGGATGGGTGATACAAATTTGGAATAAATCTATGGTAACCCATAGGATATAAGTTCATAACCTTATCTCGAGGAGAAGAACTAACAGTAAACTGCTTGCAAAGGCTGGTCAGTTAATATCTCATGATATGAAGGCAGGGAGGTCAAGATGGGCGGGACTCGTGGCTCGAAGGAATCAATCAGGACGCCTATTCACAACAATGACTGCCAGTATAGTTGGTAAGAGACCACGTGGGAGGTCAAAAACCAGATGGAAAGCAGTGCCCCAAGGATACGATACTACTATACAATACTTGGATATTATTCTTTTTAATAACAAATATGATGTCCAGCTACCACTCGTTTAACACTTTATTCTTAGATAGGACAAAATATTGATTAAATGGCTTTGCCTTCCGGCATTACTGGTATTGGGGACACATAAACATTAAGAAGAGTAACAAAAGCTATGAACTATTCACATTCGTTAGGATCTATCAAAATTTGCTGGATCGCAAGCAGTTTTCCACACTCACACAAAAAACCTTATTGTAGGATAGTTTTGCTCAGTTACGAGCTGAAGGAAATCGTTCACCTAAGAACTCGAATCCGGTTACCTTCAGCAATTCAGCTTCAAGTACCTCGGATTATTATTTAGGCATCACTGGAAAGAATATGACATGGTACAAATTAGTATAAAATACTAAGACAATATCTATGTACCTACACCTTTTTCTAAGAATCGTATAAGCAATATGTATAATTATTATTTTTTTTTATTTTGTATGTCTTTATAGTTAACTAAAGATATCACTTTGAATCGAATCGGACTAACTAACGATTAAGTAAATCCGCTTGAGGGCCTAATTAAGCCAAGATAAGATAATACAAGGCCTGGATCTGAAAACACTAGTAACTCCATTAAGTGGAGTTCGAGTTAGCCAAATGTATGAAATCCGCTATTAGACTGAGGTTTTACTGCTAGAAATTAACACTAATAGCTGCGCGGACCCTGTCTGGGGCACATTTAGTTCGGTGATTAGGGAACTGGTGTTGGGACAAAGTTGGCCGGCAAACTGTAACCCTGAGAATGAAGCTCTGTGCTTTAGGTAAATGTCAGTCTTTTTTCTTACTCCAACTTTCAGGAGAAGAGGAAAAAGCTATCAACTTCGTGGACCTCCTAAATCGGGCGCGTGAATCAGTTAGCACGTTCTAGGCAGTTTTTGTTCACTTTTCATCCGGTTTGACTAATCTCTATTGGAATAGATAACAAGGTATTCACCAAAAAAATGTTCCGGAAAAAGTAATCAATGTAATAATAAAATATAATGAAATATTTTTTTCTTTTATTTATTTGGCAAAGCTTTGATTGATGCCGTTTTTTCAATTTTAGGCGCTTTTCAAATAATGCTCAATTAAACTATTTTATAGTCTCCTCTTCCCGTTTTAAGCTAATATTTCAAAAGTGATATAGGGCCGTCGCTCTCCGGGGGTTTAGCGGGGCGGGTCCGACGTGGATGGAGTGCCTTTTTTTAATGTTATGATCTCTTGTGAGATTGTGACATGTAGTTTCATCAGCAATGATAAATTACTTTTCAACATAAATTCAAAAAATAATAACCCATAAATACTTTTAAATACATATAAATTGGTTGTTTCTTGATCCTCATTTATTTTTTTCTGTCCTTAAATTAGTTTTGAGAAATAACATGTAAAAAAATCCATAAATGTAATCAATTTTCTTTTTGAATCTTCGAGCCCGTCTGTAATTCACGTTAGATCACTAATATTTAGATCAATTCAGAATTACCAAATTGGTGATTATATTAGTTAATCGAATAAATAGAAAATAAATTATAAGCAAGAAAAAGGAGATGGTTATAATTTTTGTACTCCTTTTTTGGCATTTTTTTTTTAATATCACCTTGTATAGTTTAAAAATAATGCTCATGAAGAGAGATAGCTAAGTTATTTTTTCATTGAAATAAAAGCACTTCAGTAAATGAATTTATTTTAACTGAGAAAAACATGTAAATTATCCCTTTTTTTTTATAGAATAACCCATGTAGGCAGGATAATATGTATTTTTATAAACGATACTTATGGAAGGAACGTTTAAATCGAAGGCTTTATACCATAAACGCATTTTTGATGATACTACATGAAAAATATATTAGCCTATATCCACTTGTTTCAGCCTATATTGGCCTTGGGAAATGATAAGAAAAAAAGAAAAAGAACTAGTATATTTTATACCACAAGTATGATAAAAAAACAACATGATTTTGTCATCAAAATATTTGTTTTCTAGAGTATATTAAGGAAACGTCATACGTTAAAAACACGGCTTTTTAAGCAATTGAGTTTTGTTTAATTAAATGAATGGTGGTCCGCGTTCAGTCAAATAAAAACACCAATAATGATGAGTTTTATGAGGTTAGGTTTTCTTCCTTTCTCTACGTTTTGCATTTCAGAAGCACACTTTTCTATCATGTCTTTTATTCTGGTTTTATTTTCTAAATTCTCACCCTCATACTTAATTTAATTTTGTAACATTGTACTTCCAACTTTAATTACTTTATTATTAACGTTTTTATTATATAATTTACATACCTTTATACAGCTATTTATTTTTATATTTTCTTTCTTTATAATATTATATTTATTGTATCCATTCCTTTAACTTTATTTCTTCTTTGTATTTTATCCGTGCACATTTATAATTATTTTTTTTAAATATAAAATTTCTTATTCTCTATTATGTATATTATCATTTATCGTTTACCTAATTTTAATATTTTCTTTAATTTTCTAGACCGTTTTCTCAATAATTATTTTCAAATGTAACGTATTTTAACTGCCAAGCCCCACTCCTCCCAATACATCGTGTCAAAACGGTTCACTTCGGCTCGGACTTTTTGTCTGAATAGTACGTTTTTTGTCTCATTCACTTTCTTCTTTTGTTCTTAATTTTATTCTTATCCCCCTTTTTCCACCCCTTAGTTTGCACTTTCTCTTAAATTTCTTCTTTGTATCTATTATTATTATTTCAGTTTTCATTTATTGTTTATAAATTTTATTATTCTTATTTAATTGTTACGTTTCATTGTATACCCTTTTAATTATTCATTTACTTTTTCACTTATGTTTATATTACTTATGTGGGGTGAAACTTTGGCTTAATATAAATAGTTAAATCACCATCTGAGTTTTATTTGACAGCGCTAGGACATTTTTCCATTTATTATTACACACGGTCAATCAGCGATCTTCCAGAAGTTATAAAAATGTGCTATTACTAAATAAACTTACTTTTTATTCCAGCTAAGATTTTTCCACGCGAAAATGGTGGCAGGTTTTAATTCAGAAAGCCCCAAAACTATTATGTTGAAAATACCATCGACATAAAAATTTATCTGTTCTGAAAGGACTCAAAACGTCTGTCAAGAAATTTACTGGAATAAATATAAGAGACCTGACAATTTTCAGAATCAATAAAAAACACTTAAGGACTAAGCTGGTCGACATTTTTATACAAACAATTTTTTTTTCTAGATTCATATAGAAATTTGAATGTAGTTTTGTAAAATCATCCATCAGAACCTCAACGTCCCCTATGTTGTCGATTTGGCCAGAATCAGATACCAATCCTTCCATAACAAACTTCTCAACCACCCAAACCAACTCGTTTCTAACCTGGCTTCCCCTTCACTACCTAATAATCCTTCTAGGTGTCTGAAAAGAAGATGGGCTGGAGATCTTCTCCTTTAGAAATGTTTTTGGAGTTCTATCAATGGGCAGATTCTCCACATGTGTGTATCATGTCATAATATTACTTACAGCAAATTTACTTGATGTGTATATATGCATACAGTTGTAAATAACAATAAATAAATTATAAAGAAAAAAAAGGTTTTGTAAAAGTTTATAAAGCAGATCTGATGCCAGTTTTAATAACATATTTTTTTAAAAAATCTGATTCCAGATAAAATCGATCGACTAAGTGAACCAAAAAAAAAAAATAATAAGTTTCTTGTTTTGAATATATTTGTGCGCACGAGCTATAATTTGCCATCATTTTTTGAGGAATAAAATCTCAGAGATAAATTTAGTTTGTCGCAGTAATTAAAATAAACAAATAATTCATTAGGGGTCTACTATTTCTTATCATTTCCCCCTTAATATCCTTTAAAAAACAATTATTTTGGTAGAACAAGCATCCCAATATCATTTTTTAAACACATTAATTTTTGGTTGTTTTATTTTTTTTCCTAACTCCTAGGACCCAATTGACGAAACGGTCGATTTTTTTTCAATGCATATTAATTAAAAAGTATATATGTATATATATACTTTTTAATTAAAGTATTGTTAAACAAATCGGTTAGGATACTCGAATTGAATAACAACTGACGTATCGAATTAAATTGGACTAGATGCTGTTATAACGATTTCATTATTCCATTTCATTCCAATTTTCTCCTTGTTTTATTATTTGTTGGATTAATTTATATCCCAAACTGTTGAAATAGGAGCTCCCTAGAATTATAACGGTAAATGTTTACGCCCCTTAGTTGCCGCGTTAGATAACTTATTATTGGTGTAAATATACTTTAGTTTGACCGGGATCAAATGGATTTTGAAGGATATTAAATGAGTTTTCCAATACTTACACAAATATAAAAACCGTGGCTGGAACATTTTTTGCTAAAGATCATACTTATTTCTAACACAGGAAAATCTTTTAAAAGTAGTATTCTAATTTTTATTGTAATAAATCACACACCATATTTTTGATCTGGTTGAATATTAACGAAAATTATTTCCGTACTAGTTATTTTTTACTGAATAAATATTCAGCGACAGAAGCGTACTGTAGGTAGACAGGAAAACGTAAATGTCACTGCCGACCCTTGTAGTATAGTTGGACGTACATATGCATGGGGTTGGAGCCCGTTGAATACCTCAGTAGGAGTAATGCTGTTTGTTAGTTCTGGGACTAGTCTCAGCGGTTCTATCTCGAATAGGGATTGTCTTTTGGTTTAGTGAGGAATTGGAAACTGACTTTGTGTGTCTAAGCGAATTGTAAATAGTCAAAGAATCCAATATCCATGAGATTATTATTGTAATGTTCTCTCACGCATTCGACCTATATTCTTTAGCAGTTGGCCATATGATTAGGATTTATCATTAGTAATAAAATTAACTAATAATGCAATTAAATATTGACCAGTCGTATTTTAATAAATTCTATTACCAAATGTAAATAAAACAATTTATTAAATTCCTTGGGAATCAAAATGAATGAAAAAATGAAAATCAAAAAAGAAAACAGAAGTTACTTTAGTTATCAACTGACTATTTCCCATACTGGAATGAAAATTAGCTAAAATTAAAAAAATAAATATTTTACATATAAATTATTATGAAATATATCGATTTAAACCCAGCATTCCTTAATAATTATAATAATAATCTTAATTTTAATTTCCAGGCACACTATCAATCACTAAAACGTTATTGGCTATTCTACCTGTGTCTAATAAACTACAGTCAAGTTAACTTATATCTCATTTAACATTAATTCTTCTTTTTGCAAAAAAAAATAATATATCAAATAACTTATCTACACATATTATTTTTATTATATTATCATTTTATCGACTGATTAGTTGGATATTAAAAATGAATTTTAAAGCTACATAGATATATTTTATTTTTATCGGCAAAAATAAATGAATAAAAAAAATAAATAATGTTATATGATATGTATATTAAAAACGCATAGTATAAACAAAAAACTTAAAACTAAGAAATAATATTATGATTAAACATTTTGCGAAAGAATACATAATGATTTTTTAATACAGATTAGATAACATCAGTTTTACGAAAAATTTCTTACAACTAATCAGTAATATAAAATAATCGAATTTACAACATATCTTGAATTTACAATAATTTATAAAGCATCACCAAAAATCAAAGTACAGCGAGCTCCGTTTAATTTGTCAGATAAATAGCTTACCTTAAAACCGTTTGACTTGTTTATCTTAAATACAAAAAAATATGCCGAAATTGATAATTAAATTTTTTTTGATTATTTCCACCTCCCAGTTAGGGGGTGATTTTTTTTCTTCCTGGAGGAAGATTTTTATACATAATTTTTTTTGGCTAAATCTACAAAAAAAAAAAATAAAAAAGATATACATTCCTAAGATAACAGTTTCAAAAAATTTAGTTCCCCCTTAGTATAAAGGTAAATATTTTACCGGAAATCAACTCTTATAGGACTTGTTAAGAGCCGTTATAAAAATTTTTGGTTTAATATTAGGAGTTAAAATAATGATTCTTGGACTTATGCAATAATAATTATAATAATAAGCATAATCTGATATGCAATCTATCAGCAGCAGCTTCTACGTGTAGTCGTTCTTGTAATCTTTTCGAATCTTCACCCCCAAATTGTAAATTACTGCTATTACAGAGAAAACTTTTACCGAGCTTTGGCAAATAGCATAGAGTAAATGAAATTACTTAAGGGGCCCTTAGAGACACAATCTGTTCTGGGTATCGAAAACTGTCAGTCCAGTATAAGGTTTGCATTAAATGGAAAGCCACTAGGATTTGAGTGGTTATAACTGGACTAGTGAATCCACTAGAGCAGCGGTTCCTAAAGTGCCGCAAGTGAATACCACCTTCTCATAAAATTACAAAAAAAAAAAATAAATAAAATTAAAATGGCAAAGATACACATCATAACACAAAAAAAGACAATCCTTGATGCGTGAGATTGTGAAATGTCGTACATCGACCAACCTACTGGCTATAATTGTCTGTTTGAAAAGACAGACAAGTAAGGCTACCATAGAGGGCAGGAGCGGAGGGTTTCAAGCCGTTATTCAATTTCAGGCGTTTTTTTAATATTGCTCGATTAAACTTGTTCGTACATACTTCATATATATATATATATATATATATATATAATGCGGGGAAGGATTTTTTTTTTTTTTTTTGTGTTATGATCTCTTGTGAGATTTTGACATGTCGTACATCGACCAACCTACTCGCTATAACTGTCTGTTTAAAAAGTCAGATAAGTAAGGCTACCAAGTCAACAGCGCACTTCCGAAAGAGAGTGATTTTTTCTATGAAAGTTGATTTTTTTTTTAAACAATCATTCACGTCTACACTATTTTTTACAAGATATAAGTTTGTCAAGAGCATACACGTTTCCAATGATCACAAGTTATTTTTTAGGAAATATTAAGAGTTTTGACATTAAAAAAGAAAGAAAAGAAATAGGGTTATTTTAGCAACAGGCTGTTTGTTGTGGCTGAAAAGTAATATTTTATTTTAAATTCAATGATGAATTTAATTTAATATTAAATTAATATTGAACTGTAATAGTTTACTTAAGCCGTACTAAACGTGGGCTGATATAAATTCGTTCTGACAGATGTAAATACCTATTTCAAATTTAAAAATTGAATTGTTAAATTCAAGCCTTAAAAATGATTTCAAAAAGTAATATAAAATATGAGTAATATAAAAAAATCCATAATATGAATTATGTATGTATGTTAAACTTAGCAAATGAAAATCAAAATTAAGTATACAAAATAAATCATTTTAAACAAAATCATGCCTATATAGATATTCACATTCAAATTCGTTCCATATAAACAAAAAATGATAAAATACAATCTACAAGTACAATTTATGGAAATACCTTAAACATACAAAGAAATATAAAGCCATATAATCTCCAGACAGATGAGACAAAATTAATTTTAAAATGAAATAATTTTTTCGTTAATTTTGAAACAAGTATGTTTACCTACATAAATATGTGTATCTTAATCTGCTTCATTGATTTAATATCTTTGAAATATCTTACATTCGTTGTCGAACCATGGCTGTATTCAGGAAATCAATTATTCGTATGGGTAGGCAAAATTGGTAGCGAAAAATAATATTATTTTACAACAAAAATTATAATAAATGAATAAGCCTAGTAAATAAATTAAAATTTTGTTTTCGGTGAGAGATATTTACGAGAATATTATATTTATATAAGTGCATAAAATTATTTTGTTTCATGTAACTCTTCAAGGAAATTATGATTAAATCCCTGCATTCATTTTTATTTACAACCGAAATAGATAAATAAACTATAATTGAACAGAGTTTTATAAAAGGGTCAAAAATATTAAAGTACCTATGAATTATGTTCATACCTTATTTTTTCAGTAGCAAATTCCAAAACAGTGAAGATTTCTGAAACAAACAAAATTAAATACTTGATTAAAAAGTATTCCAAAAGTTAAAAAAAAAAGTTTATATAGAACATGGTCCAATTATCAACATAGATTTAGATAAAATTGAGGATATGGTTGCTGGGAGGGGGCAGAAATGTAAAAACTTTTCGGCCAGAATTTCAGGCTTTCGTCAAGGCTACGAACAAAAAACAAGATAACAACCATAATGCTTAAATGGAAGTACAGAATAACAAGAAATATCAGGAGATAATATAGAAAATGCATAGTGTAATATTATAGGAATATGGATATTGTATAATAATATACAGGGAATATGGTAATATTACAATTAAGAAAATAATATAAATATGAAAATCAACTAAATAAAGACATGCACTCATTGGAAATAATATAAAATTTAATTAATTTAAGAATACAAAGAAAAATGTATGTGGAATTGCTTAAATTTGTAGGTAGAATAACAAAATTTAAGAACAAATAAAAAAAAAAGGTCTATGTAGGTCGTAAAATTACACGTAAAAATTTATAAAATTACCAATGTTACAAATTTGACCTTTAGAAGTGGCAACAACAAAATGTCCATGATGTTTGGGATATTCATGGCAGTGCTGTCAATTTCACGGTAGTGACCACAGAGAGACAAACAGAACGACAGAAAGACCACGTGGTCCCTATCCATTATAAAAAGGTTTGCCGAACAACAAAGAATAATCATTAGAGATTGTTGTGTTTCCTTTGACAAAATGCCCACTATAAGCTTCTAAAATCCACCATACCATCAGCGCACAAGTTTCCAAAACAGAACGCATTTAGATTGGTTGATTAACGTTTCACCGAAGAATAATACAAGAAAACGAAAGTTTAGTATAACAATATAAAAAATAATTAAATTAATTAATTAAATAATTTCCACATTGTACAGATATCACTGTAACTTACCATTTAAAGTTAACACATAAATACAAAACATGGGCCAACTTTAAGTAATTATTATTATTTTTTTTAGATATTACAATCTGCTACACAGTTGTGGGCATAGATAATAGTGATGAATCATCACATTCATACTAAAATAAAAATAAATAAATACATTTAAAATAAGCACATAAAATCTCTCTTAAAATATGTAGAAACAGAAGGATAAAGAAAATGAACGTAATCAAAGTATGTGTATGAAAAAATAAATAAAATAAAATACTAATAAAATAATATAATCTCTAGTCACATTTACACTCTTGTATATTGTATACAATATTTACACAATCGACCTGAGGATTCCTGAGCCCACTCTATTCCCCACGCGTTGGTAGTGGAGCAGAGCTTAAAAGAGTAAGTAATTATTAAATATAATTAGTAAACACTCGTTTGTTTCATTTATATTGTTAACAGTTCTGGACAAATCAATGATGAGTCATCAATTAAGCTTCTAGGTAAATAAAACTTGTGAAGGATCTCATTGAAGACAACAAAACCATGACATGTATAATTGTTTTGGACAAATACAAACTTACCTTCATATATGTGACAAAGCACTATAATCGCAACTGGAACGTAAAATATTAAAATATATAGACAACATGGACGAAAATATTTTAGAGTTGAGCTCTCTAAAAAGTTTGAAAAAACGTACCGCGAACATCCACTCATCATAAGAATTCAATCTTTTCTTCTAAAATTGTCATAACAAGGTTAATCCATTATTTTCATATGGGCTCCAAGCCACATTGACATTTTTGGTAACGAGCTCGCTGATAAAGCTGCCAGAGAGGCACTCACGCTCTCTGGACAAGGAACCGCCGTTCTTACCTCTTCAGAACTCAGTACACCCCTTAAATTACAAATATTAGAAAAATGGCAGACCAAGTGGAATGAAAGCTTTCCGAGTAAATTAAAAGAAATAAAACTATCCGTAAAACCATGGTCAACATACTACCGCAACAGCCGTAGGGAGGAAGTTGCTATAACTCGCTTGAGAATAGGTCATACTCTATACACGCACTCTCACCTGATCAGAAAACTGCTACCTCCAACGTGCAAATATTGTCAGTCCATTCTTACGATTAAACATATTTTTGAAGAATGTACTCACTATTTGCCAATAATAAACAGGATAGGACTGACCCCATATTTATCAGAAGCTCTCACAGATGAGGAAGCTAAAGTTACATTAGTGTTTGAATTTTTAAAAGCACATTACCTTCTTTATAAATTATAACTCCTCTTCGATTTTTTTTTTTTTTTTTTTATAATTTCTTTTTTACTTTTCATCACCATAGGCGTTGATGACCAGAGGGTTTTACGCCTTTAAGCAACAATCAACAACAACAATATGGGACAGAAACTTAAATAGAAAATCTAGTTAGATGAAATATACAGGACTTTAAGGAGAAAACCAAGCTATAGGATTCAGATATATTCAAATAAAAATATAAATATGCTCAGCGATACTTGAGCACAAAGCAATAAACCATTCCAGACATGGAATCTTCCAGGAGAGAATATTTTAATATATGTTATAGCTATTCTTTTTATTTGTAGTTCATGTAATAACAAATAAAAATAATATTGTAGCGTTCGAGACATAAATTAGAGTTTAAATTTTACTGAAAATAATAAAACATTCCCAAAAGGAAAAAAGGTAATAGCGAGCATGAAAAAAATATATATTTTTTTGCTTTATGAGTAAACCTAAAAAAATGTTTTACTGAGGAATACAAAGATGCTCTCAAAACACCTGATGCATTGGTCCCGGAATCACAAGACATAAGATAAAAAACAAAAGCCCTACGAGATTTTCTTGTCCTACCAGACTCACTGTTTTCCTTACCTGCTATTTTCAGCAGACGACTGGATGTCTTCATCCTCTAGGATACGCAGTATATGCCCGGGACAAAGTAGTTTTTCTCACGTAAAGCTAGGGAATGGGAAATATAAGAGGTTATATAGGGCCAGCCTCGATAGGGAGGAGTCTCATAAACAATTTTACGACCTCAACAAAAGGTCGCAGACTTCTCCGCTTCCTACAAGACGACCCTTTTCAGTAACATGGGATGTTTTCGACTTTTTTGTGGTTGGCGATTCCGGTAGGTCGTCTTGATCCAACTTTTCTTCCGATTGGAAAGTGCTCCGTGTAAATTTAACAATATTTTTATAACTAGTAATTTTTAAATTTGACACCGTCAGTCGTGAAAACTAATAGTGTAATTATTTAGGAACAATAATTTATATTTTAACTTTGCCTAAAAGGAAATGCTAACAAATTTCGGTCAATAAATTTTATTATTCCAAAAATGTGGAAAAGCATCGTGCTTTAAGGTTTCCCAGTCTCTTGAGGTCTCTATAACTAATTCTAGCAGATTTTTAAAAATGACTGTCGTTTATTTTAGGACTAAAGCCAATAACCCCAAAAGTATTGAAAATTGGTGAAATATAAATATAAACTATTTTACGAGACTCAATTTGGGCCCCAAGAAAGTTCTTAATGCCTAATAATTCCTAAATTACGATTTTTTCACAAACCAATAATTATTTCTCAAATAACGAAAAAGGGGAAAGGCCGCTCTTAAGGGAGCGCGGTGGCATCGTGTCAAGACGCGATGCTTCCAACTCCAAGGACCTGGGTTCGAATCCGGCTGGACAGAAAATTGTTTTCTGTTACACGGTAGCCGTGAGCAGGCCTCTGGGTTCTGGAGCCCTCCTGGGGTTCACTCAGCCTCATAAATTGGCAGTCGAGCGTTATTCTGACCAAATCACCCCCTTGCACAACCGTTGGTCTAGTAACAGTACTTCCTTACAAACTACATAACCCTGAACCTTCAAGAGTATTAGTGGTACAGATTTTAAAATTTTAAATACGGTATCTTAGGAGTTTCGAATTGAACCATAACAGATATCTGAGAGTGAAATTGTACCTCCAGAATCAAACATTTTTCATGACATGAATCATTTCCAACTTAAATTGAATAGTGCAAAAATCATGTAAAAATATTTATACACAGCATTTAAAGGATATGCACAATTGAAAAAAATACAGTATATAAAAAATAAAAGATGGTAGTATACAGAAACAAGTAAACAGAATTTTTCCTTTGTTCTAGACCTCTATTCTATCTTACCTTTATTTCCCTCATTTTTTAACTTTTTTTTTATTTATTGTTTATTTGTATTTTCTTTTGTACATCTTATTTTTATTTACTTTGTTCATTTTATATCAATTTTTTGCCACAACTTAGTACATGTTCATTTCATATTATCTTATTATCTTACTGTTACATAATTTTAATTGTTTGTATTTTTTTCAGCCTTGATAAAGTCATGCAAAGTGGGGTGAAACCTAGACTCATAATAAATAGTATATTTACTATTTGAATTATTGAGACCGCACCCTGACAATCTTTTTTTTATCATAAATTTCATTTAGAAATAATAACTTTATTATGTGCAAAAAAGGAATCATTTATAATTGAATATGAATTATAAAACCTATGAAAATTCCTAATAAAAAATTTATTTTTCCAAAACTTAAAGTGTGAACTTGAATTAGTTCAATCAACCTGATACCTAGAAGGTTGGTAATTGATTGCTGGTTTGTGTCAACACGTGTTAAAATGTTAATTTAACGAAGTAATACCTCATGCTAAATACACATACGTATAACTCATGAATATTCGGCTTCTTAATGATAATCTATACACATTGCATTTGCATTGGACATTGAGAATTGCCACTAAATAACAATGCTATTATAACCTACACTATATGTATACATTTATACATTCCTACATTAGTAGGAAATTAACTATTAGTCATTGTTAATAATAATAATAAATTTCAAAGGATTGAATTCATTGAGTAATAATGATTATTAATAATTATACTGCATTGCTTAAGTTGTAATGTCTCGTACGTTAGAAAAAAAAAATCAACGATATGGTTTTTATACTATCAAAGTAGAATAACCGAATTGTTGGAGAACAAGACGTACAAAAAAAAAGTATAATTCTAGGCTATCGTAAGAACAATACAATTTTTAAACTTCAATTGCTTAAAAACGAAAGTAATTAAAAATAATCAACGTATGATTTCATAGATTTTCAAGTTTTAATTGTGGTTTTGTAGGATACCTACTTATTTTTTTCGTATTTTTTACGAGAAATATGTGTATGGTCTGTGAGGTATAATTTTGATTATCTTAATTACACATTAGAAAATATCTTTACCGCTACAGGAATCAGGTTATAAAGGGTCATAGGTTCAGAAGTATTGTTTCTACAACAACGGTTAGACAAGGAATTGATTTGTTGAATCACACTCGAACTACCAAGTTTTTTCCCCAAGTAAGGGTGTTCGGCTTACAGAGGCTGGGTGTGCACTGAGGATAGCTAAACTAAACCCACAGGGTTGATTCATGGTTCTTTACCATTTGATAATAAATAATTATCTGCAACAGTCAGATTCGAATCTGGGCTCGGGAAATAGTAACAGCGTCTTATCCAATTTTTTTCAAACTACCCAAAAATTAATTAAAAACATATGTAATTTTATTTTTAAAAGTCTGCGTAAACTGTTATGAAGAATTAACTGTCCAAGTTAAGAAATTAGTTGAGCTACAGAACAGCAGGATGTTCTATGATGCATCTAATATGCCTACGGCTAAATGAAAAAAATACAAAACATAATCTTGGAATATTTATGATAACAATCAATTTCATGGTTATATAAATTTGTCAGTTATAAAGAAATGTATAAAATGTCACTAGATGGAGTAGTTTAAAGGCATCAGTTTCAAAATTGAGTATGACTGCAATTTTTAAAAAAAAATATATTAGGTCAAAAATTGCCTAACGATTAACAAAAAACCAAATCGATGTTCCTATAAAGGATTATGGGCACAGAGAGCCTCCACGAAAACTTATTCAATTCTGTGGACGTTTATCAAAAGCTGAGTCAGTGATGAAACTTATCCAATGAATAACGAACTTCATTAACGGCTTCAGGACCAGTGATTTATTGTATCTCATTTATGACGGAATTTTTCATAGGGCTTATTAACTTGTGAAAAATTTTGTACAATTAATCCAATGAATAGAAATCGTTAGGAAAAATTAATTCTTGTGATATTGAATTTTCTAAGAGAAACCTAATGACTTGAAACCCATAAAATGATTGAGTGCCCAATTTCGGTTTTATTTGGAGTATGTTTACTTGTTTATAAAACTCAATGTATTTATTGGCTTATATTAAAACGTACCCATAGAGTTTGGCCCAATTGATGTTAGTAAATTAGTTTACCAATATTTAAGCTTACATTAAAAAACTATATTTTGATTGTAATTTTTGACATAAAAGTGTGAAATGGTATAAAATACCTAATTCAATAATATATACATATATACACGGGTATAGAATATAATACCATCTAGGTTTAGATGAACCAGAAGATTTAATATCTTAAGTAATAAGAGTTTATAGCATTGTGTAAATAATAATTTAAAAAGTGTATACTTTCCAATAATAATTAATTTGACATAAAGTTAAAAAAAAAACAATTGAAAGTTCCTAAAAATTGAATTCCTTTAGATGGTAATAGTGCTATTAAAAAAAATAATCCTTATTAAATTTTATGTAAAGATAAACGTACAAATTTATGATTATTTTCAAATTAAGTATTTTTACGAGTGGAGTCAAAACCACTCATAAGGAAATGAAACAAATTGTTTATTTGCTTAATGTTACATTTACCATGTAAATATGCAGTATGTAATATAACGGTTACTAAACAGTAACAAGTTTCTGTATGCCAGCTGAGTGAACGCATTAACTGTAACTAAATATATTGCACTTTAAAGAAACTAAAATAAAAAAATCTTTGCTCTTAATATAGTTTGACAGTTATTTTTATTTATTTTGTTTATACCTTTCACTTCATTTCACACATTGATGCTGATATCTGGAACCAACTCTACCACATTGAATCTTAAAAGTGGATATCATTACATTATATTAAGTCATATGTATATCGATTATCATTACATTATATAAAGTCATATATCGATTACCATTACATTATACAAGTCTCATTACATTAAATTACTTGATTATATATAATACAAACACATTTATTTGACATATGTCGAGATTCTAATCACTATCTATTTTTGAAACCAAGATGATATTTATAAAAGTTTTTTTTAAATATATGGAATGATGCTGAAGAAACAGTATTATATTGAATGACATGAACATGGTTTCTGATATTCGCTGACTCTTACTGATTTACATAACTAGTTCATAGTTGTCATAATGCTGCAACCTGAATTATAATGTCGGGTTCTTACGTGAAATTAAATTCTGAAACGATTTGTTTCTAGGGGTTTTCAGATTTTCCACACCGTTTACACCCAAATGATCAACAACAAGAAAAAAAGTGTTAACGGTTTTTTACGATTTACGCCTTCAGAACACGTCGGATATGAATTAACCTTTAAATCCAATTTATTATTATAATCCGTATATAAAAGTACTCAATTTTATAAGAAATTTCAGAGTTAAGACAAGCTCCAGAACTTGATAAAGTTTCAAAACCAACAATATACTCAAGAGAAAGACTATTAGACAATTTTATTACCTAGCTAATATTAAATTTAAATTTTTAAAATTGAAAAGTTTGTTAGGGGAAACCTATAAACTAATACAACCTGTCTAAGTAATAATAAAAAAAAATCTCAAAATCATATTAATTTAATCAATCATAGTTTAAAAGGAAAAAGTATACAACAAGTATATAGTTGAAGCCTGAAAAAAAAAATTTATAAAAGAAAAAAATATATAGTTCACATTTAGTTTTGTTTTAATTTTTTAAGTTAAATAATAAAGTAAAAATTACAATATTTTATAACATCTCAATATCCAGATTATTAGTATTATTTCAGTTAATATAAAGTTTATTATAAAATCTAAATATTTTGTAACTACGTTATATTTTGAACCAGAATAAAGCATTTATTTAACAAAAACCTCCAGTTACCAAATCAGTCAGCCGCAACTCTGGGAATGATTGGTCTGGCTAATGTCAGTTTTGCTGTCAGTCATTCTGACTGCCCCTCGTTGCCTAAACGTAAACCGTTTTGGAATAGCTGGGAATTTGAATATATGAATAATAGTATATTAACGCATAGGAATATCTTCAACTAGGGTCAATCAAATAATTCTTGTGCATAATATATTTATCAATAAAAGCAAATAACCAGGAGTTGGGGAGATGAAAATAACTGAAATAATAAATGCGGCATATACTTGATTGCCTGAATGAGTTGTAATCGTCTTTAAAAAATTACAATATATTTCAGTTTTTGAATTTTTTGATAAAACAAAAACTACCTGCCGTAATTTTACGACAGATTTTTAAAAATCAAAAGGGGTTTGATTTGGTAATTTACTTAAATATGGTAGAATTTATTAAAGATAAAAATCAAAATTTTTAACCGTTCAAATATATATATAAATTTTACTGTACGTAAGAATAAATAAATACACACCGATTTGTATCAATGTACTTTAATTGTATCATGCTTAAAACAGAATATCAGTTTTATAAAAGCTTAGATATCAATATTTGGGTCATAGCCAATCCTGTAGGCTGTGCAATGTTTATTGATGAAATTACAGGAGTACAGTATATATTTAAGTTTCTATTTTTTAATTATTATTTTATTATTACCTATTTCATTATTTTATTTATTATTTTATATAATTATTATAACATTTTTTTAGTTCTTCTAACTTTTAATAAAGGAAGACTTATGCAAACGGCAATCCTAAATATTTACATTAAATATTGAAAAATTACACGATCAATTATTAACAAATGATAATAGTAGTGTAATTAAAGATTAAAAAAATAACAAACCGAAACAAATGATATTTATACAATTAATAAAATAAAAAATTGACTAATATTGAAAAAAAATCTGAAAAAGAAAGAGAAAAATAGAATAATAATAACGGTAGTCATAAAAATATATCATCAATATAGAGTTAGAATAGGATGTCATGCATCAGTTTAGGCTTTACTTTTCGCGATATGGCTGGATTGCCAACATTCTAAGCCACTGCAATTAATGAAGTTAATAAACTGCTGTTTGCTGAGAGTGAATTTTTGTAAACAATTTTTTTATGGAAGATAATGCTGATGGAATCTACCGCAATTATCAGAACCTTGATTTGGAATGATTTATTTATTTTTTTTTTTCGTGTAAGGAGGGAAGCTACTCTCCATATAGTACAAGAGCCCAAGAGGAGAAAAAAGGCAGTTATCTCACCCCAATTTTTTATTACTTTAATGAAAGCTATGTATAATTAATAGTCAAAATTGATGAAACTGCCAAGTATAGATAGGGGAGAATAAATAACGACGGCTGTTACAAAGCGATAAAAAAAAAAAATTCCATTCGGAGCTCTATATCTTAAAAAGTAGGAACAACACAAGAAAACCTAAGAGAACGTCATTTAAAGAAGAGTAAATTTGCTAAAATATGAGCCCTAAATAGTTTTCAAGATATAGCTTTTTAAAAACCAACATTTCATAAAAATGTTGTATGGGACGTACTGAAATATTAGTAGTTAGTGAATTTATATGGAAAAGTTATATCTCAAAAACCGTCTATTAGCACTCAAATTTAAGCTAGTTTAATGAGCTTAGGAGTAAAAGTTTACATGAAATTTGCTAAAATAAATTGATTTATAGTTGTTCGGACAAATTTTCATTTACCAAATTTATATTCATATGTGAATATTATAAAAACTACTACCCTTACGAAGATAAGTGTCATAAACTACTTTATAGTAAGTTAAATTTCCTTTATTTTGGGTGTTAGCAGACATATGTGCACCTTATGGATCTAGAGATATATTTTTTCAAACATCAAACATTTTATACGAACAATTAGATATTAACATTTTGTGAGTTTATTTTGTCAAATATCATAAAAACTACTACTCCTACAAAGATAAACATAATTAACTATTTTGTAGTAAATTTAACTAGCTTTAATTTGAGCGCTAGCAGACATCTGTACGTCCAATGGTTTCTGAAATGAAGTTTTTCATAAATCAAACTTACTGTTCAAACTACTATAAATCAATATATTTTAGCAAATATCATGAAAACTAATGTCCCTACGAAGGTCATAAACTTCACTATAGTCAATTAAACTAGCTTTAATTTGAGTGCTAATAGACATCTGTACATCACATAGTTCCTGAGATAAAGATTTCTCAAAATAAGTTACTAACTACTAATCTTTCAGTAGATTTTTAAGACATTTTGCTTTTTAAAAAGCTATATATCGAGAACTATTGAATGTAAATAGCTCTTTTAGGTTTAATATTTCAGCAAATTTACTCTTCTTTAAAGAATGTACTCTTAGATTTTCTAGTGTTGTAGGTAGTTTTTGAGATATAGAGCTCCGAATGAAAAATTAATGTTTTTTTAAGGTTTTGAAACAGCCACCATTTTTTATTCCCCCTACCTATACTTGGCAGACTCATCAATTTTGACTAGTAATTATACCTAGTTTTCATTAAAGTAATCAAAAATTGGGGTGAGATAACTGCCTTTTTTCCCCCCGGCTCTTGTACTAATAATTCACAACCGTACATCACTAATTGCCTAGATGAGGATGTTTTTTCTCGTGTTAAACCAGATTTCCTATTGGCGATAGGATACAGTATTGCTAATCTTGCTTAAGTTTGGGTAAATTTGATACTGATAATGGTGATTCCAAGTAAGCGACGTTCAAGATAAACTCCAAGATATCTTACTGCTTCGTTGCCAAGATTCCACTATAGGACTCCATCCTATCCATGTCTATCGTACATGCTCAATATAATACTTTTAGTATTTTTATCATTTAATACTGTTAGTAAGCAAATTAAATTATACTGTATAACATATTAAATTTCCCAAAAGAAAAAAACTACCATAAACATACTTGGTTTTAATTTTTAATTCAAGTTTATAACTAAATAACTTTTTTTTTAAAGTAACCTTAATCTCATTTTAAATGTTTACCAAAGAAAAATGCATTTTAAATACATAAAAATAAATATAATTTATTTACCTACAAACTTTTAGGGTTTCCGACACTTACATTCGATTATTAACTTTTTAATGGTATATTTTAAATCGCAAAATGTTTTACTTAAAAGTCATAAATATATTTCAACTCACATTCTTGGGATGAAAACGTAAAATAATAAAACGAGGTAATGTTAATTAGTTGTAAAATATAATTATTATTTAGAGTGCTAAAGTACAGAGAAATGATTTATATTGTACAAAAGCTATTTAATCTTCATGAAGCAGCCCTAATTAGCTAATTATGAGTGTGATTACTTAGCATCGGCATGACAACAGATGCGGTCATTTATGTACAAAATTCCATTCATTTAATTTATTTAGATTTTATATAATATAAGTCGTATGAATAGTATCAATTTGACAAAAATATATTTCTCACATTCTTACGTCATTTGAGTGTAACGTATATATACTTTAAACAATTTAATTCAAAATTTCGTTTTGAATTAAAACGTAGAATTAATTTTTAAAAATTTCTTAAAAAGTGACACAATTTAGAGCTCAAAGTGGCAAATAATTTAAGAGCTGTAAGCTTTTGAATGTTTCACAACTAGGCAGAAAAAAAATTAATATATTCTTAGTTATGACTTAAAAAATAAAATAAACTTTGCTTTAAAAATTGCTGCTTCTTAGTTCGAGAACTCCTTGACCCCGCCAGTATTGATTTATCGTGTAGTTTTGATGATCATTTCCTTTTACAATCCTTTTTATTTCATTTTGGAATGATTTTATTCTGCTTGTTTGATGTTTTGTGTCGCAGATGGATGTAAACAATAGTACATCATAAAATAACGTTAAGCGAATAATATATAAATGGCTTATCATTTCAATTAGCACTGTTTTAATTTTTTTTCAATATGGATGTGCTTAGAAAACCTTAGATATTAAATGGGTCACATATGGAACTTAGATTTTCGATGAATTCTTTACTCCAAGACGATTCCGAAATGATGGGCGCATGCAGAGAACTAGATTTGGAACAGAAAAAAGTACTACGCCTGCGCCCAGCCCACTGTGTAACGTTCAAGCATAGGATAAAAACAAAAATTGATATTTTTAATTTGAGGGATAAACTAATTTTTTAAGGATAGGAACTACACCGTCTATACATCTGACATCCCAACCGATCCTAACATTAACACTATACTCACCACGTATGCTGATGTGTACTCCCAGTTAATAAACCTTCAATTCTATCCCAAACTCTCCAATCCCATATCACAACCCTTGAAGAATGGTGTCGTAATTTGGAGATTAAAATAAATTCCAACAATGGGATTTGTTGGAATTTATTTTAATTTACTTTACCCTTCTTCGTAAACCTACCAACTGCCCTACAGTCTGCTTTAATAATGTTGATCTTACCCCTGTCGAGCAGATCCGCTATCTTGGACATCTCGACAAACGACTTACCTAGAATCCTCACACAAGACCGAAAAGACAGGAAACTGCACGTCGATTTCGACTATACAGAACTTACTTGACAAACGGTCTAAACTTCTAATTCACTTCAAAAGACTGATCTACATGGCTGTAATAAGACCAATCTGGACATCTAGAGTTGAGCTTTGGGGCTCCATTAAACCTTCAAATTCCTCTCGTATCGAATCCTTACAATCCAAAACCCTCAAAGCTCCTTACTTTGTCACTAATAAAATGGCACATAAAGACCTTAATGTTTCCTATGTAACCGATCTAGCCCGAACCAGATATCGTTCCTTCCATTATTAACTCCTTAACCACCCAAACCTACTAGTTTCTAACCTTGCATCCTCTTCCATTCCTGACCATCCTCCAATGCGCCTAAAAAGAAGATGGCCATAGCTATACCAATGGGTAGTTCTCAACACGCCTATATCACTCCATTATAACTGAGATCAGATTTACTGAACCTATTATAATGTATAGTTGTAAATTTCAATAAAAATATTAATAAAAAGAAGGTAGGATCGCAATTAGTAGTACAGTACTAGCCATCCGGCCTACTATACTGGCTATCGAAATCCGGTAGCTAACAAACTCAGTTCAATCCTCTCCGATTGAAGACGTAGCAGTTCTTTTATTAAAATATCCGAAGAAAATCATAATAAAACTATTCTTTTTTCAAATATGAATAACTATTTATAAGTATGAACGTTTTTATTATTTATTTTTTTAATTAAAATAAATAATAATTTTTAAAAAAATGTATAACTCTTTGTTGTTATAAGCATAAAATTTACCTCAAATATAAAATATTGTGAGAAATTTAATTTACCGATTCAGTTATTTTCCCCAAAATGAATATTTTAATCATACTTCATCAAATGTCTCGTACAGAGCATTGGTTTATGAAGAACAAATATAATAGGGCAAAGAAAAATCATGCTTAACGTAAATGAATAGATATTTAAAGATGACATCAGGTATTTTACTTTAAAGAAAAAGGAAGTATCAACCTCGAAACTGTGGAAATAGCACGATAGTGTCCAAGACAGAATGTAAAGTTGAACTTCGATTTTTTTTTTTTTATAAACATTATCCCGAAAACCTCGGCGACTAGAAGGGAAAAGATGAAACATGGGAATAAAAGAGGCGACCATAACCTGTAATAGAAGGCTTTTGAAGGATTTGAACAAGAGGCCATTCAAAGAACTGCGGGCCGGAGATCCTTTTGTCCAAGCTGCTGGACAAGTCTTTTCAGATGAATTATGGGACCTTTAGATCTTTTCAGGGGACATTCCCCACAGATATAATTACATCTTACTCCTGTTGTCGTCTCGACGATATTATCAGCAAATGTTGTAAAGTCTTCGATAGTATAAATAAAAAAAGTATTATATTTTCTTCGATTAAAAGTATAATAAACTTCTACGGGGAATGGATTGGAGTGTGGCTTCCTATGCAATTGTTTATTTTCTCTTAGATAATATTATATTTATAATAGCGCTAATATTTCCGAATTTCGTTGTATACGAATATATTGTCTCAATAATGAAACATGACATTAATCTGTAAAGAAGATGACTGAGTAGCACATCAATGACAATATTATGTTAAAATTTCCCAACAACTTTCTTGTCTATGATTTTGAATAGAAGTTTCAATATGGTCTCAATATTTTTTTTTGTAATTGTTTAAAATGGCAGGGAGGGGGAAGAGAGGCTCAATCAAGTTATGATTCATTTTCCGAAACAATCGATTAAAGCCGTGTAAGCATTAGCTTCCACAGGTGATCAGATATTGCTGAAACAGTAGGATGGTGTAGACACACCTGAGGAAGAGTGTACATATCACTGCTAAATATTGGCCCTTGGACCAGACTCAGAGAGCGCGAAGCCATCGCAGGACAAACATCCGATAAAGGACAGTGCCCACACAGCTGTTCGCTAGCCATAATCTGATTTCAATTACAGGGACACCTTATGGACACCGCCCGCTGGGGTTATCTAGCCCGGATTAATGGAACCCCTGGGCTCCGAGGCGGTTTTTGCCGACCGCACCCACTCGTCCGCCAATTAGTGGTCTATTCTCTAGCCTTCTACTTCATTATCAACCCTACTAACAACTGATATTTTTCATCGATATATTAGATTTTAAGAGAGTACGAAAACGTTAAATTTTCCTTAATCGACACATTACGAAAAAAAATGGTCACATACACATATTTTATTTATAAGTCAGGAAATATTTATTATATTTAGGTACGAGCCAAGGTACTCGTTGGAGCTGAAAATTTAGTTGTTTTTTGGTTAAATTATGAAACTTATGCATGCTAAACGAAAACATCTTATAACCCAGGATTACACCGAGTTAAAGTGGCTCTATCAATCCTCAAGATTTCCCCGTATTTCCTAGGTTCCATTTTATTCCAAATAATTAATACTCAACACTCATCCTATATTCTACAAAATCCGTATTTAAAATTCTCAATCCAATCCCGTACTACAAGGGGTCTGTTAGTACAAACTAATACTAATAGTCTTATCAACTTAATAAAATTACATTGACTTGTATAATAGTAACTTGTACTTTAGTACTTTTAAACTCCTGTAATATCACTAATAGTCATCCCTATTATGAAAAAAAATATGTATTAGTGTCATTACCAGTTTTTTTCTATACAAACGAACCAATACTATTATATTTCATTATGAAACAGGGCACACGTTTCGCCATGAATCAACCCATGTAGCGTTTAAAACCATACTGTTTGCTTCTCCAAACTGAACCAATAATATAAATATTGAACATTAAGATTTATTATTTATAAATTTTGCAACTACCTTTTTATTTATTTACTTTTTTTTTTGTAACAAGAATTATTGATATGAAAGGATAATATAAGTTGTGCCGCCACACTATTTTTGGCTAATATATTGTGTTACCTATAATTGTCCTAAAGGGACCTGGTTGGAGAATAATAAACTATTTTTCATTCAATGTTATTCCTTAATTCATTCATTAATAGCATGGGCCATTACCAGTGACGTGGTGAGAGGGATGCTCAGAGATCTCAAAGATAGAGTTGGCTCGGGAATCCTCAAGTAAATAGGTTAAATATAAGAGCGTAATTGTGACGAGTGGTTATTATTACTATTATTATAACAATATATTTTTTATTCACGTACATACTTTTGATTATGTTCATTTTTTTTTTACTCTTCTTTTTATCTTTATTTAGACAGAGATTTTATTTATTTTTATGTATTTTTTTCATTTATTTTTATTCTACATATTTTTTTTTTTTAATTTTACTATGAATGTGATCATTTATCACTATTACCTATTGCCCAACAACGTTATTGCAGATTGTAATATTTATCAATAAAGTTTTGAAATTAAAATAAAATAAATATGAGATCCAAAGCTAGAATTCTTGAAATAATGTTCAGTAAAAAATGGAAGATACTTTTAAATGCATATTAAGGCTATAAATGAAAGTAACGTTAAATGAAATCATTAACAGGAATAAGGATAACAGAAAACTAATTAGGTGTGTCTGCTGGTAGCACCGGCTGTTGTTTATTTCTTTATTACATGAATTTTTTTAACTGTTTAATTTTTATTAGTTACAATACTTTTTTTCCAACAGTATATAAATTTTGTAAAGAAAAAATTGAAACACGGTAGAATGTAACAAAATTTGAAAAACAAAACAGTATTCTATTCACACTTTAAAAATGGAAGTTGAAAATAACTTTTAATAATACATGTTTAAATTTCTAGCTGAAGTTAATGGAACTCTACGCCTCCACACTGCTTTTAGAGCTTAAATGAAATTAGTACAGTACTACATAGCGAATCTCTTAGGAATAATTTTAATATATTATTTCTAAACACGCCCATTTCTTATTTTAATAAAGTTGACAAATGAGAATTTCTACATGTTAAATAAAGATCCGAAGGCGTACTTAATGCAGTATTAAAAATATAAAATAACTGTTTTTAGGCTAAACCTTAATTTAAACTATGAAAAAAAAATAATAACACTGGGACACTAAGTGGAAAGAAAAAAAATGACTGACCGACCTCTCAATTTTTCATTTAGTTTCTTAGAATGATCTTATAAACTCGACTCTTATTGCGTGGAGGGATTGAAAAAATAAATAAATTATGCAAAATTATTCCGGGTACAAATTTTAGGTGTTTGAAAAATTCATTCCAAGAAAAGTAATCATTTCAACCCTGCTGAGAAAAAAAGGGAGATTGGGAGAAGGAAGGTTAGGAATAAGAGAATCTGTAAAAATGGATTCCTAATTTCCAGAAATTATCTTCCCTCCTTCCTTGTTTTAATAATCCACAGCAGGGTAAATGGAATTTTAATGATTTCTCTCTTAAATCTGACCTACCGAAACTTCATTGACCCCTGATATAAATTTTACTGTGGCTTGGTATGCACTGTGGTAATCTTTTGCTTGCAGAAATTCAGTCAGTTTGGAATATAAGCAAAATATGTAAGGATATTCAGTTCCGAAAATGCTGTTGATTTCTTTTAATTTATTTTTTATTGTTTAATTAGTCAAAGCCCTTAGTTATTTTTTTAAAATTTATATTGGTGAGATTCCTAGATGGAATGATAAAACAAAATTTTTTATTTAGTTATATTGTTTTATTTTCATTGCTTTCCAAATATGATTATCAATAATTCATTTAATGTAAAAAAAAATAAAAGAATGATTAGCACAAAATATCCACATTTTAAAGACGTGGTCGTAATTCTGAATACTTCTGTGACATATTAAAAGCATTTTTAAAAGATAATCCTTAACAATTTTTTATATCCGATTTTTTTTTTAACTCCGACAATTTTTAGTAGTGTCAGAATTTAAAAAATACTTTTTTTTTTATTAGAGGTATTCTAAAGGTAATCAGTGTGGATTGCAGTTACTTTTTAATAGGTAGGATAACTTAGGAATAGATAGCTGAGGCACCCCAACGCCTATAGTAAATCCATACTAATATCTCTATAATTCGTTCATCATTTCATTTATTTATTTTAACTATCAAAGCAAATCAGCGATATGAGAATGATTAATTTATTAATATGCATATATTTTCATTTTTGTTTTGTTTAGTTCATTTTTAGTCGTAAAAAAATCATCACGAGACACGTAGACCCCCTCTAATCCCAGATTTCCACAGGGTACAATAGATGAACTTTTGATAGACGGTAGTAATTGGGGAAGAAGTCATGTGCAGCCAACACGCGCCACCCTGACAGATATATAGGGTCCAGTTGTCCACTACGTGATCTCACAACTTCGGGTCGTTCCAGGGCCTTTCCTTCGCAGAGCAAGGTGTGGCTCGATGGCATGTGTACGCAGAGGGTTCTCATTCTAACAACAATTAGAACTCAGAAATTGTTACAGTAATGGTATTACGTACATACGTGACCATGAAACTACTTAGACACTCATTAATACGGAACTGAAATCCAAAAATCGAACCATGATACAAATGAAAAGTATTGGAAAGCTAAAATTTGATAATGGTGATTAATAAAAACTGGTGTGGGTATCATATAAGCAGATCCTAATTAAAAATATATAATAAATATAAACATATATTACAATATGTATATAAATTACTAATGCAGTCTACACTTATTCATTCTTAAAGAGGTTATAATTTATTTAAATAAATTCGGAATAATTTAGTTGAGCATTACAAGCATTATTCGATATTAAAGATATTTAAAAAGAAAAATTTATTACGTTATGAATTATCTAACAATATTTATTCAATTGTTATTCAAAAAACAATATTTACTATTGATTATGTCGTAAAAAAAAAATGAAAAGACACTGTAAAGAAAAAAAATCCATCATTTAGTCCTGAATCCAAATGAACTAAAAAAAATAGTAAAGAAATAACTTGTTAAAATAATAATTCATAAATACATTTTTCGGAACAAAGAATATTGCTTTACCAATGAGAATGTTCCTGGCTATTTTATGATTTATGTATTTATAATTAATTAATTATACCGGTAATATCTGATAAAGGAACAGGCACTAGCAGATGTATGGTTAACACTACAATCCAACCTCTGGTTTAATGCCGTGGTTAATTAACTAAAGCCAGGTTACATTGTATTTCCAAGAGTTGATTAATCACTCAACGCGTATGCTGGATCAAAGTCTACATATAGCTAAGGCCCATAAAACTGATCTATTTATTTTTAAAAAATACCATTAAACTAATGATGAAGATTAAAAATAAATCAGTTAGTGAAAAGTGTTAATTTACTGGAGGGTGTTTCACGAGGCAATTTATCAAGAAAGAGGGTGGTTTATTTCATCAAAAAATGAGGTTCATATTAAATATAGTTATTATTACCTTGAACACAGGGTGTTTAAGAAGGAAATATCAATAGTAAAGGCGGAGGAGAGGAAGGGGAAAAGGGAGAGAGAAGAGTAGAGAACCAAACATGTAATATATGACACCAACCTCATCTTCCTATTTTAATACGTAATTGAGATATTATATTAAAAGGACATGTTATAAAAATCACAGTTTTATCCCACAAATGTAATCATTGTAATTGAAGAATTCTCAACTTTTATCAAAATTTTCGGAATCTACCATTCCCAATTTTAAAAAGATATTGAGGATGAAAAGTCACAAAAAAAAACAAAAAAAAAAACATTCCATACAACAATCTGGTATTATTTTTGTTCTACATAAAATTTTGTGATTGATTACAGCAAATAAAGTGTTGTTCGTTAGAAATGATTTTTATTCTTTGTTCAACAATTTTCCTTTTAATTTTTTTTTCTAAGGGGTGAAGGTGGTTATTATTTTGTGGAAATTAAAATTAAACAACTTTCCATTTAGTAATCTCAAGTAATACATTTAGTTCTATTTCTGATTCTGTAATAAATAGCTTTGAGATAACAGTTATTAAACACTACCAATAGCTGAAAACTAAATCCACTCCCCTCTTAGCCAAATGAAATAACTTCATTAGTAATAAAAGGGTGATTAACTTAATAACAATGTGGAATTACTTAATAGTTGTTTTAGTATATGATTCTACTTCATTTTCTAATTACCGGATTGTTATAACAATTTTGAAAAATATTCAGTTATAGTAAAGAAATTAAGATCTTTGTAAGATTTTTCCTTTTTTCGGGAAAATACGTCTTGACGACGGTGATTTGAATTGAAGGATGAAGTAGATGACACTAAAAAAGGTTTTTTTTCTCTCCTTCCTTAATTACTGAGCTTTTCTCATGAAACACCCAGTACCGTATAAAACTTTTGTTATCAGATCTTAAACATTAATCCGTTTGAAAGATATTAAAGGGGTCCAACCATGGAACCAAGAAAATTATTAAGTATCCCCAAGCAACGAGCTTATCCTCAGAAAAATAATTGAATCATTAATAAATTCGTCTTGAGCAAATTGATGTATAACATTTTTCCTCCTATACTATGATATTCTTGGGTTTCGAAATCAAAAAAGAGCAAAAATATTTTATAGCTAATTGACTATAACGAATAACTGAGTCGTCGCTTTTCAAAACAATCCGCCTACTATCTAAATTTTATCATTTCCTTCTTTATTTTAACAGTTATCGTACGAAATCATAATGAAGTTTGTTTTATTAAATCATTTAATCACTTAGAATTCGATAACTTTCAGAAGTAAATACATCGCCTTCTACAAAAATTTTAATGAGCAATGTGGATATTAAAAATTTAAAAAATGGACTAGACTTAAATGCTGAATGAATACACAATTAGTCCTCCTGATTCGTATAAAATACAGAACTTGCAAATTTTTTTATTAATTAAAAAATAATAATATAGTAATAATAATAATAAGATCGAGAGATTTCCACCAGATCATATAGGAAGCATGTGCTAAAAGACGCAACAGCACCAGATAAGTGTCAATTATGCTCGGTGGCGTTGGAATCAATCCACGGGAGGATTTGGAGTGTTGGCGTGTACTGAATATTTTCAGAGACACAACTATCTGGCCAGAATTTTGCATCAGGCCTTGTCGGCAAAGAACAAGTTAATTGATGATAAGAGTACTACAAGATATAGATATACTACAAGTACCATCCAAATAGACTCCTCCAAAAAGGTCCCCTCAAGCTCTATTGGGATCAATCAATAATTACGGACCATAAAATACGCCATAATAAACCAGGTATCCTTCTTATAGATCTAAGAAAAAAGAGAGCGGAACTTATTGATGTCAGAATCCTATACAATAGTAATATAAGCTCTACTGTGAGAAAAACTAAGGAAATATCAGGGATTGGCGATTGAGTTGAAGGAATTGTATCACTCAGAGGGAGTTACCACTACTCCAATCATAATATCCACCAATGGCCTCGTATCGAAATCTATAGTGGCAGGCGTGAATGGTTTGGGAGTGCCTATTAATGTACTGAGAGTGGCTCAACAGTCAGTTCTCTTAGACACAGCACGTATAGTGCGAAAGGTTTTAAATATCTGAAAAAAGAAAATAAATAAACAAAATATGAAGGTGTTTAGACTTATAGGTCCTCCACCTCAGAGACTCAACCAGCAATAGCGAGAAAAACCGAAAATAAATTCTTTAATTTTTTCTGTTACACGACCCTTTAAAATAATAATACAAAAATAGTAACTGGGCTGTGGAGCTTTAAAGGAACAAAAAATTACCAAACAATCATTACATACTAAAAAAAATCATACTAAAGAAACTTTTAAGCAGGAAAAAAATCTTATGATATTAACAAATTATTTAAAAAACATTTACGAGAGAATAAGAATTAAAAATATAGATTTCTATCATATATAAAAAAAATAATGAGGTATAGATAGTTGACCATAGATTAATGATTGGAGAAGTTTGTCGGGGGCCCCCCCCCCCAGCAAAGAACAACATAAATAAACAAAACCATATTTATTTATTTTATGCCGACGTTTCGACCTGAGTTCCAGGTCTTCATCAGGGGTCATGGCGTAGAAGGTAGGCCTGCAACTGAAGTCTGAGTTATAAACCCCATAAACCCATACCGCCAAACGACCTGAAACTCAGGTCGAAACGTCGGCATAAAATAAATAAATATGGTTTTGTTTATTTATGTTGTTCTTTGCTGACCGCACGCCCCGACAAACTTCTCCAATAAAAAAAATAGAATACATTCAATGCTTTAATAATGACGTACTTCATGAAATATAAACATTATACTGATAAAACGTAATCAACTTTTGATAATTTAAAACTTCGTTTATTAAGTTTAAAAATCCAAAATTCATTATAACTAATTATTCATAAGTTCCAGTTTATTATCACATTTTGCAAAATTGAGATGTTAACTGTCGTGGTATCAGACAACCCTAGGTTAGGAGCTTGGAACTTTATCTAAACAAGATTGCCGCTCAAAGCTGAATTTTCAGAAGGCCTAGAACTAGTTTGATATTCTCTCTTCTTATTCTGAGCAGTGCTGGGGGCACCGATGATAAGATCTGCTTTAGCTTTAGAAATAGTTCCCGTATCTCAGATCTACCTCCTGGTCTTTAAGTTCTTGATTATTCTGTGTACTTACTCGTCCGTATCAAGCGAATTTCCATTTTAAATTTCCAATTCAATTTATCAATGGAACTTTGGAATGAAAAATATCACTGAATCCAATAGTCGGGTTTAAAAACAAATTTTGCAGACCCGTTTGGTTTTTCCATTTATTTTATGATCCATTCCCTTTTAATAACATTAAAATTCCTCCTACGTTCAGTATAAACTTAAATAAGATTAATTAATATGCATTTTTAAATTTAACGCATCAGCAGAAGGTATGATTCGGAAGCAGTCGTTAAAAAAAATTGATTAATTCACAGAGTAGACGTTTTTAAAAGATTCATAGTATTCAACAAAAATATACTTTAAATGAAATAAGCACCCTAATAAATGCCAATTATTCACTATGACGCCATTTTCAAAACGTCACATACGCTTTTTGCACCACCAGATTTTTCGTGAACTGAATGTTAAAACTTATTTATCATAAGTTCCAGTTTTAGATATTTTATTTTCAATTTAAAAAAATTCATAATCGACAAAGAATTTCTTAAAAAATTTAAATTGTCCCTCTCCAAATTAGTAGTTTCAACATTTCAAATATTTATTTATCAAAATGCGCCTAATTTTGTTATGTACATTTCGTTCGTCTTTATTATATGGCGTACTAATGATTTCCCACTTTACCAAATCTACAGGAGATCGTTTACAATTATTTCAAAATTTTTTATAACAATTTATCATAAAAAAGAACTTCAATGACTAAAAAAGTACCGATTCCATGGGGAGTTGCCAAAAATAAGGAAGAAACAGACAGACCTAAGGAGTACTCCAAGGATGGTAAAAGTTGTTATGATTAATTTTTAGTTTAGGTTCAGTGTAAATACGATACAAAAAGAAGGTGATTTATGATTTTAGTTAATCCATCAGCTAGTTATCGATTAATACCAAAATATCCAAAATTAAAACCATCATGAAATGAAGTTATTCCGGTCTCCTAAAAATGCAAATATCGAGTCAAAGGAAATTTTCTAGGAAAATGCAATTACTAGAAAAAGATGAGGGACTATGAAACAAAAACAATCTGCTTCACATGCTAAGTTACTTATATCCCCACTTGTTGTGTAGGTTGGTTTTTTTTTTGTGTGTGTGTGATTTTCGAAAAAAAAAATTAAGACCAGGGATGGCAAAATCTCGAAGAAAAAATTGTTATTTTTCTATCACAATAAAAAGCCTCGAATTCGACATTTCAAACGATTGCAACACTCGCCTTTACTATATATTTCATACATGCATTATGAGACTCAATAAAAGATATAAAATTATGAAATAATTCCCATCTAAACAATGATGTGTTAACGGAAATAAACAAAAGACAAAAAGTTCGTTATTTAAAGGATAAACTAAAACGTTTAGATGAGTCATTTGATCTTTGGCATCGCAGTTTATAACCAGAATGAATCAATTGTCAAAATCTCTTAGAAAATACAGGAGGAAGCGGTAATACCTTTGTGCTTGATAAATAATTCATTGTGGGAGGTGCAGCGTGAATTATGTAAGTCTAAGGATGAATATTCAAAGCCAACTCCTGTTTGCTCAAGGCTCAGTAATAGTCGCTAAGTCTTCGCTAACTGTTTCTTAATCATCAGTCACCGGTCCGCTCTAACAATAATCTAAAATGTCAGCTCGCTAAGAAAATCGAAATGTAAACTAAATGACTTCCCCCAAACATATAGTATTCCTCATCAATAAATATAAACGTAAATCTTATACCTGAACAAATAAATAAGACCTTTGTCGAATTAAATAAACTAAAGATCCCTAAGAAGTATAAAGAAAAATATATTTTATTGTCCAGGATACGCAAATGAGAAAAAGAAAACATATTATACCCCAATGTTCGATTACAAAAGTGGTATATATATATACAGTTCAGAGTCAAAATTAATGACCCTGCAGACTATGGTAAGGGAGAATATAAATTTGGTTCTGTGCGTGCATCGTACAACTTTCGTAATGAAGTAATCGCAATTTTCACGGTTTTGAAAAAAAAAAATCTTAAGATCTAAGATAACGAAAATTCTGAACATTATTTTTTTTTCATTTTTCATTTTTTTTACAAGTTAGTATTTTAGGATTGCCCGAGATAGGAATAACAAATATAAATTTTGTTCCTATCAGGCATATAATAGTCTAACAAAAGATAACGAAGCAGTCGTGCGATCCAGAAAGATTGATTCTGTTGTCTCGGCATTTGACGTTTGAATCGGATTTATCTATATTTCCATTTTTCCCTTTATTTATTCAACAAATTCTGTATTTTTCTGTATTTATTCATTATACATTATTGCTATTAATGTGAACTCTTTATTTTTTTCAAATAAACAAAATCAAAGGTACTTTACAATTTTTTTTTTTAATTTGGAACTTTTAGATTAAGCTCTGTTAGTCTATTTCAGTGAGGATAAAACCTAACTCTTATTAAAGACTACTTAATTTTTCAAAATCGATTTCTTGAAGTGGTACTTCCGGTAGATCGATTTTAGCGGAAACGTTCACGTTAACTGTCACATTCCAGCAATATACTCACCTTAAATATGTTATTTTAGTTTCGTACGAATTCTCGTTTCACAAATCGACCATCTTAGGTTATTTTGGGGTCAGGGAGCTTAAAAACTTGCATTTCTGTTAAAATCGAATTTTTTCACGGTCACTATATTTACCCTAATTGAATATTCTATATATAGTTAAGTGAAAGTAATAAATGCATCTGTCTCAGGAGTTTAGAAAAATTTAATTTTTGAATCATTCCAAGTAAAGAAAAAAAAATTGATGTTATATTCTATTAGATAAAGGTTCAATTTAAGGCCCATCCTCCCATAAATTTATTTTATTCAAGGAAAATCTAAAATGTCCGCTTATTTTCATTCCTTAAATCTAAATACATAGCTACAAAAACCTTCATAGCACATTATTTAAAGTAGATAAAATTTCCTAAAATATGTATTGTAATAGGCATCTTTACGCCAAATAGTACCTGATATATATTTTTTCATGAACCAAAAGTTATTTTAGCAAATACCATGGAACTGCTACTCCTACAATTAATCCTTAATTGAGGGCTAATACATATGCACGTCGTCAGTACAGTAGAAGTGATTCCCATGAGATTTTCCTAAATCAATTCAACGTATGGATTTTTCATTATTTTTAAAAATTTTGCTTTTTGAAAAACTGTATTTCCGGAACTTTTCAAAGTAAACCGCTCTAGGATGGCTATATTGTAAGATATTTAGTCTGTATATTGATGTTATATTAAGTTTTTAAATACTTTAAGTAGTTTAGTAGATGTAGAGCTCCGAATGAAGAATTAATTTTTGTACGGTTTAGAAACAGCCGTTATTAATTTTTTTTACTAATGACTATTTATAGGTTTGATTAAAGTAATCAAAAATTGGATGGAAACTCCATTTTTCCTATTTTTGGAGGTGGTCAGTGATGCAGTGAAATCAAACTTTTGCCTTACTTGGAAAACTTGTGAACATTATCAAGAAGCAATTTTAACCTGTAGGTAAAACTAACCTTTATAGGGTTTTCAAACAGTCCAATAAATTTGGGACTCGGGTCCGAAACCTTATTTAAAGGTAAATTGCGTTCTTTAAGGGTTAGTACTCACGAATTCCTTTATCTAAAATATTATCTACTTTCTCGTATTTCATACAAGCGAAAAATCTTGTATAAATTGTTGATTGCTTAAAGACATTTTCTATATAAATGTGTACTAAGCCTTAGAGTACTTATTTTTTTCGGTCTCGTTTTCGCCATTTAAAAATATTGTCCATATTGCTTAGAAACATTGTATAAAAAAAACAAAAATCGCACAACTTTATATAAAAGCGCGTACTAAGTATTGCAAACGAGTTAAGTCTTCTCAAAGTGTCTCAAAATGTCTTTCCATTCAATGGAAATAATTTCCAGACTCAATATAAATATATTATAGATATATTTTGCTGATTTTTAGAAATATTAAAATATTTTTATTACGTTTACAAAATAATTGAAAAAAGTTTACTGTTTTTCGTAGAAGAAATTGTATTTTCGCTACAGCTACAAGGTAATCGGTATGCAGAGATGGCCACTGCAAAACTTTTTCTGACAAAAACATATTGCACAACCATGTAAATGGGTACTTCACTTTCTTTCTGTATCGAAATATTATAACAGTGTTTTTGAAAAAAAATGTGGGAATGTTTGGGTGCCAAATTTAATTTTTTTGTTTTAATTTTGACTATTCTAATTTCATACTGGTCTCACTAAAGGTATGTCCTTGTCCCTTCGGTTCTTTTTTTAAATTCGTTCCAATGGAATCGTTCGGTGGCACCAAGTTCAACGGAACGAAGGTGATTTAACGTTAAAGAAAACGTAAAAAAACTAAATTTGAGATAAATATGATAAGAGGAGATAAGTAAATACTTAATAAAGATAAGGAAAGTAATAGGAACAAATATTTCTTGATTAAACTAGTATTTTTTCACTGGATTGCTGAATTAATCTCGAAAATTCAAAATTTGAAAAGTAAACATTTTTACATATTTTATATAATTTTACCATTTGTTTTGCCTAATAATAATAAATACAAAAATATGCGTAATTCCGTTTGGTTTACTTTAATTAGATTTAATTACTGACTTAAGATTGATCTTCGTTAGTTTTAATGTTCTACGGTTTTTCATATTTCATGATTAATAAAAATAAATTTGTTTTTAAATTACTGTATATTTAAGGAATTATGTTTAAAAAAGCATTTTTAACACTTATATATTATGAATAACAGTTTTGAGGACTAGGTATTTGTTTAAACATAAATAAAACTTGTTTACATGAATAAAGCTGACTGATAATGGAGAAGTAAGTTGTACTGAAAGGACCCCATAGAAAAGTAATTACGAATAGAAACGAGTAAGTAATTCCACTGAAAGGTAGAATAATGAATGCTCACCAGAAAGGAAGCTCTTCTAAGTCAGGGTATACAAGTTGGTAGGCTGGTTTGCAGTGTTCAAAGAATGGACCGCAGAGTGCGTAGTGAGCCAATTAAGAATATAGAGGGGCTTCCGGGTTCAAGAGAATTAAAAAAAAGAAAGACACCTAGGGAAGTTTTGAAGTGGTTAAATTATCTAAACTAGGTATACTTGCTAGAGAGAGCACCTGGTAACTTCATGAAATTTTAAGATGAATCGAAGTAAAGCGATAGTGTTATTCAAAAGACAAGCAATCTCATCTTAGTTTCCTGATAATTATATTTTTGCTTCCTCACTAGCGCAGTTGCAAAAGCTATGCATTCATACAGGAAATGACATAAATTTTCGTTCACAGAATCTAATTTTTATTATCAAAATAATTGAATTCATATTCAACCATTTTTTCTTGCGCATGCGCCAACGTATTTTCTTGACATTACATAGTAAAAAGGGGATATTCTCATGAATATTATTCTGAAATGATTATAAAATTTATTTG
>NW_027115726.1:146825-173329 GCF_000696795.3 Halyomorpha halys | reverse complement strand
TTTTAAAATTATTATGTATGTAATATAAGCGATTTAACGGCCTTCCTTATCTATCTAAGGGGGGCATGGGTTTACGCCAGGAATGTTCACCTATCCAAGTACTGCCCAGGACATTAGATATTGACTAATTTTGATTACGTATTGCAAGCACCTGAGCTCCCTCGGTTTATATGTATATTAAAAAAAAAAATGAGGCAAGTACTTTCTACTGTTCAATTCCTTTTTTTCTTTTATTCCATTTTCCTGATATTGTCCTGTTATTTCCAATTTCTTTTGGGTAGTTAATTATATATATAAAAGGTATAGCCTGAGCCGGCTGTTACTTTGATGTCAGCTGACTGAGGAGATCAGCTGATCGAATGTTTATAAAGAGATGTACTGAACCCAATAAAGCCAGTATGTTACTGAAATTCAAGCGTGTCAGATATTATTTCTTCTTATCTTTTTTGACATTTTACTTTCGCCGATACTAAACTTATATATACATATATATTTAAAGGTGAATGATTTTAGAGAATAAAATTTGCATGTGGAAATTTATGTGCATTCAAAAAGGCGTTATTCCCATGAACATGCGGAAGTAGTTTGATTTTTAAAAAAATTAAAATTTGATGAATTTGAAATACTCCTATTCCAACTTTCTTTCAAATTTGAACTAAACCGGACGAGCAAAATATTAGAGATCCGAGGAAAATACGTAAGTAGAATCTGATAAAATCGGTACGGGTCCAACTAGGTACCAACCCACACAATTAAATAATTAAAGTAAATGAAAATTGTATTAACAATTCGATCGATAATGCTGGAATAAAATTTGACTACTAAACTACGAACATACAAGAAACCAAATTGAATTCTTGATGCCTAAAACATGAAATTTAACAATTTTCAGTACTGAGGACATAATTGTTTTTTTGTTTCCTAGATGAATACAAATCATTGGTTGTGACAAAGCAAAAAGCTTTTAAGTGCAATATGATGCAATGTGACTTCCAAATTTAGCTGCCGATGTTATTTAAGCATTTAATTAATACTAATGTTAACCACCACGAATATTGAAGGACCAGTTCAATACTTTGTTAGGAAGACCTGTTTTTAGAACAACGGTTTGTTTGTTTTGAAAGGACGTTTAACAGCCTGGTCATCAGGCCATCAACGCCCGTTGGTTGTTGGTTTTGGTAAGGCCTAGGTTGTTCCACTGAGTCATACCTTTGGTATGATGTGCAAATACGCACCAATGGAACTCATTTCCGTAAGATTTGAAATATCATTGATTGTAACGATAGTGGTGAAAGGATGATTAAAACCAGATAAGTGGCTATTCTAATTTTAAAAATAGGACAAGATAAATAGATAATTATAATAATTAACGGCTGATTATTAAGTTAGTCTTATGGATGAATTTAATGGTTCTTTCTATTATGGATTCGTCGTTTCTCAACCCATTGGAACATATGTTGGTATCCCTAACTAGTTCAGAATTAATTTGTAGTGATTAGACATTTCGAACACGTTTGGGGGGAGAGGGGAAGACTCCTGTTATGTGGTGGATGTGTCATTCGGGGATGTCCTACTCTGAGGTGATCGCTACAGAGAACAACGGTTATACAAGGCTGTGATTTTTTTCGAGATCACACGCTCAATCGCCAGACTTTTCCCTGTTTATGATACCCAATTTATAAGGTTGAGTAAACTCCAGATAGGTACCACAACCCACAGGGTTGACTCACGACTATAGTGTAACAGAAAAATAAGTATCTGCCACAGCTGGATTCGAATTTGGGTCCTTGGAGTTAGTATCATAACACCTTACCACTGTGCCACCTTAAGCAAGCATTTAACCACGGAAAAAAATTCTTAAATACCATCATACTTACACAAAATTCCAAAGGTGGATGATTAGGCAGAGTACAAAAAATGCAGGCCTGAACCTTGGAAAAAATATATAGTCCGTTATTATTTCGTGGAAATTTTAGAGAATACATTTTTCATTAACGGAACTGAATGTATTTTTAAAATCCCGTTTAGCTGTAAAATAAATACACATATAATAATCAGAAAATGAAAAATATATCTACAAACTTTAACAGGAATTCACTCATTACTTCTCAAGGTAAAACTTAGAGAGGTGCTTCCTACACGATGGCTCTACGATTTATACTTGTACTTATACTTCGTTGTACGAAATTTAGGAGCCTCCTGGTCCAGACGATTACGGGAAGAAATATTTTTTTTCCTGTTAAAACCCCCTGGGGCAGGGTTCGGAAAGTTATGAATGGAAAAGTCGACGGGGAAAGGGGGCCTTATTAAAATTACCCCCTTTCCCTCCCGGACCGAATTTCAAGGATTCCTTTCTCGGGTTATTTCTCTAGCGCTAATGTACCCGTCCACTGCTTGGATGCCCGGAATATTTTTGCCGCCTGTTTCAGGGGTTGAGGGGTTCATCTCCGTAGGAAATCGGGTCTTTTCTTGAAAGGGGGAGCTTTCTCAATAAATATAGTCTTCGGAATATCTCAGATCCCTTTTTCCATTGTGTCTTCGGGGGTTCCATGGAATCCATGTACCCTGTTGGTGTTCCTCTCTTACTAAATGCCACAAAAGGCCTATTTTCCTTTTCCACGATATCCCTTTTTCAATATATCCCTCTAATAGTATATCTCAAAGACATTCAGAATATTTTAAATCCGTATAAAAGTATTTTCATGAAATCCTAATAATTCAGGTTTAAAAAATCGTTAATAAAAATATGAAATTGATAATTAAATAAATGAAAATTTAAAAAACATATTTTCTATTTAATCAATCGGTTAAAATTTAAAGAACTTTACCTTTTAATTCTCTGATGAATATTTAAAAGTTTTTAAGGGAAATTAAAGATGACTACTTCCATTCAGATGCGTTTATTACCTGTCAAACTACGCGTTAAAATGCCTTTAAAATAAAAAAAAAATCCCAGTTGAGTTCTGTAAATAGTTTCTATGATACATTTTCTACTACAGTGCTAGTTCTAGGGAAAACCTATTTAGAGTTATATATCATCCTGGAAAATGATTATCTGATCGTATGTAATTAACAGTATGGAGATAGCGATAAAAAAAAAACGTACATAGAAAAACATTAAAAAATAGTTATTTATTTCATATTTATATTTATTAATTAACTGTTAACTAATAAAAAGTTTACCCTGCTATTTTGTGCATCTTTGCACAAATGTCACAGATGAATAATTTAAAAACTCCTCATAGGAATTCCCTACTTTTTTTTCGTACCGTTCATTAAAATAGAATTAGTGCTTCGTACGTATATAATATATTTCATGTATTATATATACTTCACTGAGCATTCTCCCTTCGATTGCCTAGTGGAATTATAAAGTGTTGATATCAGTCCTGCTAAGATAGTATAGTTTAGCTATAGCCTAAGATTACGCCATGGAATTAATGGAACGTCCCGTCCCACTGGTAAAGAAATTTTTTACACAAAAATATTATTTACATAATCTAAAGCAGGCGAAATAATACGGGACGAAACTAGAAACAAGTGAGAATTATGATTATTCAATCATAGGAGCCAAATGAAACATAACATCGACAAAATTATGAAACAACATAACTGGCTGATCACAATTTTTCAAAGGGAGATAAAAAAAGTTTTAAAAATTATATTTTCATTATATTGAGATATTTGAAGAAAAAAATAGGTACGTACTGCAGAAAAACAGGAAAAAAAAGTTGATAAAATAGTAGATAGTAAAGATATATTATACGGCAAAACAAACAATTAATAGTTGTGCTGACATTATACAAAAAATAAAACAGTAAAGTAACACTTAAGTCAACTGTTTCGGACCTTGGTAGTTTGTTGCCAACGCCATTTATATTTTATTTAATTTTGCTAATATGCGTTAAATTTTATTTATTTTTTAATTTGATTATTTTATTTATTTATTTATTTTTATTATTTATGTTTTTTCCTTCCGATGAAGTTATATTTTTGACAGTAACTTTTGTGATTTCAAAAATCACAAAACTTACTGACCTAGGTAGTTTTACACTTATAGAATTTAGTTTCTTTGAGCTTAAAATTGCTTTTAAAGCATGTAAACATTTACTATTAAAATAAAATTGGGAATTAAGACTTTCCACAGGACTGTAATGGCTTTTTAAACCGGACATGATAGCCCTTCCTTAAGTGAAAAATCTTTTTCAGCTTCATAAAAATTCAGGTGACACGTCATTTCATCAGGCGCCCCTCCTCGAGAAAATTAAATTACCCGCAAATCGTATTTAAACCTTTTTAAAAGAGCCAGTTCAGACATCAGTGAAGAAATTAACTTCAGCGGCAAGAGGGTCTAACTTATTAAACATTTTTTTGGTCAAGCCGAGGAAATATTTTAAGAATTTGTTAAATGATCTGGGTATACTTTTCATACTTCTTTATCCTTACGCCTATTTTTATTATTGCCTAAAATTAAATTATATAAACGAATAAAATACTTTATTCAGATATTTATTACATTTTTTTGTGTTTTATTTATAATTAATTCATGATTGGACATGTAACAACTAATATAATACATTATAAATCCCCAAAAAACTAAATTTAAAGGGTTTAAGAAAGCAGGATAGCAATATGCCTTAGTACGTCCAAGTTTTTGACAAAAACAAATAAAATTTTTAGTTTCATCTTTGAGCGAAAACGTTACTTTATATACAAATATATATTTCTCAAAATGGACAGGCTTCGATGCACAGGTATTGAACATCAGGACTCATTGACATTTAATAAGAATAACATTTCATAATTAACTGCAATATTGCCAGTAATTGATTCAATATTTGTCATCAAACCAATTTTCATTTCAGTTCAAACTTAATTGAACTGTTATATTTAACAGAATCAGTTATGGTAATATTGGATTTGGCCTCAATGATTGTTATATCATAAAACTATTGTTTGAAAATAAAAATCTTCCGCACATTTATTAAATCATTCACACCTTCACCAGAAATTTATAAATGCATGTGAATTTAAGATTAAAAAAAGTAATAACGATAATGTGTTTGAAGCTGTGTAAAATATTTTTGTGGTTGCGATCAGGAGAAACACGGATAAGTGGTACTTATTTTATTCATTTCCAACGTTTCAGTCTAAATTTCAGGACTTCTTAAATTCTTCTTAGGGCTAAGACTAGGAAAATAAATAAATGAAACAGTAACATGATAAATTCGATAAAAAACAGTGAGAAAAATCTAAAAGAAGACAATAAAGAAAATTAGAATAGTACTTTAAGATACAAAGAATAGTACTAGGGCTTTTCATTATGTCTTTTACTTATTTTTCTTTCTTAATTTTTACTTTGTACATATATGCCTAGCCTGATTTATTTTTTTATTTTCTTTATATTTATTATACAGTTTTTATTATATTTTCTTGTTCGCTGTCAGTTTTATTTTATTTTAAAATATCATTTCACACGTTAATTTAAGGAAAAAAGTAGATACAATAAATAATGAAGTACCATTTATTAGTATTACTCTCCTGATTGCATTGCCCGGCCATGTTTTACTCCTAAAAAATATTAGATTTCTCATCGATAATTGAAAAGTAAATGATATTTTTGTTGCATAACTAATTATCATTAATTATTTGTATTATTAATGACTTTTAAAAGCAAGGATACGAATGTTTTATACCGGCATAGAAAGACTTCTTAAAGGTTTATCAAGTTTATTTTTTAGGGGTGGTAATTTATACTTGGTTATAACAAATTATAAAAATTAGCTCTGGCCGTTACAACCCATGAAGGGTCTCCAGTGCAGACTTTGTAAGAAAGTACAAGTAGGTTGTACAAGTAACTGATTTCATCAGAATCACTCTGGACCCTAAGATGTTTCCCCAATTAAGTTTAGTACTAAAATTATTGTAATATAATTATAATTAACTTTAATAATGTAATTATAATTATATTATTAAATTCATGCAAAAGATTTCCATTAATGATAATTCGTTGATATTACTTGTAATATAAGTTGTACAATGTTGAAACTAAAAGAGATATATTATAGTGAAAATACACAATCAGCATCCTCATTTGCTTTTTTTAAAAGCTATTTAAAATTGTAGTTAAAATTGTGTTAAAAAAAGTTTTAGCGATGAAACCTTATGTATAAAAAATACAAGCTAATAAACTGATGTATTTTTTATAAAAATGTTCTTAAAATATTTAATAGAAATCTACAACTTTATAAAACATTAGAAATTTCTTGAACAATTTACATGACATTTTATCAAAATGTTCATCGTCGTCTTAGAAACAATTTTAGCAATTAAAATCCTGGATTTATTCAAACAGAAAAAAATGTATGATTAAAATTAAACATTTTTTGCCTTTAGCTCAAAATATATACATTTTTACATTGACTATACGAGACAGTCTATTGTTCTTGAATATCACTGTTAGATATAGACAGAGCCATAAATTTTGTTGTGAACTAAAAAGAAATATTGATGTAAGTTTCAAACTTAAAAAAATAAATTTTGGTTGATGTTTAATAACATATGTGGACTCAATTTATGTAAACAAGGAATAAATATAATAATGTGAAAGTAATTGTTTAATTTCACCTAATATTAATTTAACTTTTAATAGGTTTCTTACTATCTATGCAGAGTACATACTTAATTCTAGTAATTACGAAGCATTTCTGGTCCACTTATTGTTTCATTTTATCAAACAGCAATTTATCAAAGGCTATAATAACTAATAATTTCACAACCAAACAGAAAAATAGTAACGAAATTGAATTATTATAAAAACATTGTACACCAGTAAATAATAAAGCAATGATTTTTTTATTTTATTTTTATAGAAATTTTGTTCAAATGTATTTTTAACATCATTATCTAAGATGTAAGAAACTGAATGCAAATAAATTATTTGAAACTAAATTATAGGGATTCGAAAAAAGGTTCTTATTAAGACCTGTTTAAAAGCACCTGCCAGTTTAAATCGACTGAGCATTTTTTCGTTTAATTGAAATTCCTTCTAGAGTAGTTTTAATTTTGGAGTTAATGTAGAAGACTTTTTTTTTCAAATGTTCATTATAATTTATCTTCTGAAAGCATTTATCTTTTAATGGTAATAAAAGTATAAGGAAATAAATATTAAATGTATAATAGCTGATTCATAATTTAATAAAGTTAAGCTAAGTAAGTTAAGGTAAGTAATTAACTGTGTAAAAAGTTAACCAGTACGGTTAACTACAATCTCCCTAATAGCTTCGTAAAGGGCAATCTTATTAAAAAATGTTTTTGTTATCAACTAAAAAATAAAAATAAAAAGGCTCTTTAGGTTTAGAAGAGTGCTGAATTAGATCCAGGATTGCGTCACCTCGTATCAATAATACTTTTAAAATTATAAAAGAAATATAATAATTTCTCTATTTTTTTCAGTCTTTTGGTAATAATAATATTAAATTCTTTATTTATTCTGGGACATATACCTTTAGAATGATAACACAACCATATTTTATCGGCACGATAAGTATAAAATATAGCAAATAGCATAACAAAATAACTGAGACATATTAGAGCATGAGAAATCATGATAAAATAATTTTTAGGTCATTAAACAATTTTTATTTATTTATTGATATTTACATAAATATACATCTAATAATTTTGATTTAAATTTATAATGGAGTGATACAGGCATTTAGAGAAACTACCCATTGATAGCACTCTAAAAATAGTTCTACATTAAAAGGTCTCGAGGCCATCTTTTTAAGAACCTCGGAGTATTGTCAGGAATGGAAGAGGAAGCAAGGTCAGAAACTAGTGGTTTTGAGCGATTAAGGAGTTTATAATGGAAGGATTGATATATGGTTCGGTCTGAATCGGTTGCAGATGGAACATTATAGTCTTTATGGATGATTTTATTTGTGATAGAGTAAGGGATAATGAAATAAAAAAATTAAATGTGAATTTCGAACGGAAAAAATATTTAAATGAAAAAAAATACAGATCAATACATATTAAAAGTATAGACATTTACGACATTAATACAGCAGTTTTTATATGTTATATGTAAATACAGATATCTATTTTAAATGTTGGAATTGAATAGCGAGTAAAGGATAGGTGTGACGAATGGAAAGAGGAATATAATTCCATAGGGAAGAGGATCTGATAAGGAAGAATCTGTCAAAAGTTTCAGACCGTTGGGGCGTTGTATTTTAGTCTGAAAACCGGAAACAGTTCATTGAATGTACCTCGATACTTTATACCTCGAAAAACATTAGGTTAGCGGTATTCATAATCTATATACAAAATCAAAGATATGAAACTTTTCTAAAAATTAAATATTCACAGAATACTTCGTCAACCGCACTGTTTAGGGTCTAGAGCGCGTGCTCCAAATTCCCATGAAGTGCCTAAATTGTAATTTCATCATTGGTTGTTTGCGATTTTTTGTTTACTATAAAATAATGGATAAATAGTTATAAAATTGTTTATTAAAGTCCATATAACTATTATTCAAGCCAATAAGCACGGTAGAAACTAACTTAACATACACAAACTAGCTGGTATGTAAAAATCCTTTTCTATTGATTCCCAATAACCTTATGAAGCACATGAAAATATTGAGAATGAAATGCTTCATAAGATTAATGAGAACCAATTGAAAATGATTTTTACATACCAGCTAATTTATCTGTAAACGGAGTTCAATTGTACTCTATATATGTAGGTCTGATTTCTGAATTACTGTCACCACCTCTTCAACATTTATAATTTAAACATTTTTTTAAAAAGCTTTCTATAGCTGTTGGACATAAATAAATGCACTAAGCACTACTGTGTTTTTTATTTTTTACCTAAAGACAACTTACAACGGACATAATCTATTGTTATATAGAAGTTCAGAAGGTGAAAGAATAATCGCGTAAATAATAAACTTCTTTACAATTTACGTCATATTTTTATACAATACATAAACTTACTCAATTTTTTTTTTTTTGCAAACTTGTAAAATAATGAAAAACCAATTATCCATAACATCATAACAATTATATTTAACAAAATTATTAGGTTTTTGAACTAATAATAAATTTCGAAGGCTTCAACTTCTCAGTAAGGATAATACCAATTGAAATCGGTTCACCTTTTAAAGATATCAAGTCACACGACCCAGTTAAAAACTATTAAATTAATTAATTCTAAAGGGAAGTTTACTTACTGTGTACTTTTAAAATCTAAAATGAAACATTTTATGGTAAAACGACCTACGCAGGAGAAACATTTTTGAGGAAAAGTTTTAGTAATGCAAATGAAACATAATATTTCGTGCAGGAAAAATCTCAGATTCGTTGAACTCTCTAAAAAGTTTGAGGAACATGTACCCCGAACATCAACTCATCATAAGAATACAATATCTTCTTCTAAAATTATCACAACAAGGTAAGTCCATAATTTTCATACAGGCTCCAAGCCATATTGGCATTGTTGGTAACGAGCTCGCAGACAAAAGCTGCCAGAGAGGCACTCACGCTCCCTTGCCGAGGCACCGCCGTTCTTACCCCATCAGAACTCAGTAGACCCCTTAGATTACTAATATTGGAAAGATGGTTAGGCCAAGTGGGATGAAAGTTCTCCGAGTAAATTAAAAGGAATCAAAAGATCAGTAAAACCATGGTCGACATCCTACCGCAACAGCCGCAGAGAGGAAGTTGCTCTAACCCGCTTCAGAATAGGTCATACTCTCCTCACGCATTCTCACCTGATTAGAAAACTACCACCTCCAACGAGCAAATATTGTCGGTCCATTCTCATGATTACACATAATTTTGAAGAATGTACTCACTATTTGCCAACAATAAACAGGATAGGACTGACCCCAAATTTATCAGAAGCTCTCTGATGAGGAAGCTAAAGTTGCATTAGTGTTTATATTTTTAAAAGCACATCGCCTTTTTCTAAATTATAATACCTCTTAGATTTTTTTTAATTCATTATTTTAATTTTATTTATTATTAATTTTTACATTTGTATGAATCACGTTCCTCTTTTACATTTGTTTGAATCACATGTATGTGTGGGGGGGGGGAGGAAGCGTGCGTACGTGTGCGTGAGTGCATGTGTGGTGTTTGTAGCTGCATCATAATAGCATGCCATAGGCGTTGATGACCAGAGGGTTTTACGCCTTTAAGCGACAATAAACAACAACATATTATTTCAATGATGACTGGCATATTATCACGTTAGCACTTAATTCCTTTACTATATTTCCAGAATATTTTCTTAAGTTCTTAAATGCCATAGACTCTTAATTATTGAATGTAATTAAGTGATCAAATTTTTTTTTGTATAAACTAATAAAAATCAAACAACTTAGTGGCAGGTAGTAGTTCTAAATAAAACGAAATAACCTCGAATGCTACTTCTTCTTAATAGAGAATTGACAGTCTAGATGTGAACGATATTTTTGTCTTGTTAATCAGTTGGGAGTTCCTAAATTTCAGAGATGACCCTTTTAACTGACCATGTCTACTCCAAACAATTGTCACCTTACGATCCGCTCTCGTATATAAGGAACTATATCTGTAATAATTATGTCGGAAGGCAGGTACCAGTAATTGGAAGTAAAATGCAGCAAAATTGAATCACATTATTATTAAAATTAATTGTTAATCTTTATCATAAAGTCAGTATGTTGGATGGAATCACTAGTTGAAGATGTAATGCTGTGCATTTTAGAGCATGGAGAAGTGCATTTCAGAGACCTATTTAATTAAGCTGACCAGATCATCCCAACTTGGTTAATCGATAGTTTGGATAAGAACTGGAACTATCGATTCCTTTCTTAGTCACCTGCACAACACTCTCTCAGTGAGTACCATCAGACCCATCAAGACAACCACCATAATCACGCTGAAAGGCCCGCACCCTCGGATTGACTCATCACCCAACCCTCTGATGGTGCAGATAAGCCAGCAACCGGAGAGGCCGTAATGTCATGGCCCTGTCAGCCCCAGTGTCAGTTAGTTAATCTAGATATCATAGAGGATAATATCTAACCATCAACACGACTAATTCAGGCAACATAAAATTGTATTATTCGTGAACATTCATTTAGTAAGTAATCTTACCAACGCATCAGGTAGCAAAAACGCTATCGATTCAAAAAGCATTAATCAACACTATCAACCAAAAGCTTTTTTTATTAAATTGAATAGAAAAAAATATGTTTTAGAGTACTTGAAGAATCTTATAAAACCAAATAGTCCTTAACAAAAATGAGGAATACTTTTTATTCCACGAATCAAATGAAAACTTTAGGGGAAAAGTAATAAACATCAACCATATTGGCCGTTGGCAGAAATTGGAGCGAACAAATGTAGTTTTGAACGAAAAAAAGGCATAAGAGGTAGGACCCTGTAGCTTATTATTTTCACTTATTTTTGTTAGGAAAATATTTGAAAAGTGATTTAATAGTTAAACAGTTTTGTTAATGCTAATAAACACGAGCTAAATTAGCTTAATGATAATTAGTCATATCTTTCAAGAATACCCTTAACGCATTTACGTCACATCTCAATATACTTAGATTAAACCCGAATATATTACCTACATTAAGGACGAAAATAAAACAGTTGCATCAGTAATTAAATTTTTAAAGATAGTTTTACTATCAGAAATATGACAGTGAAAACACAAAAGAAAACAAATAAATATAAGCATAAATAAATGACTTAGATTACCAGCGAAGTTTTAAACCATTAAACAAAAACAAACGGACGAAAGGAGCCACGAAAAAAATGGGATATAGAGAATAAATACCATAAAAGAAATAGCAGAATGAACACAGAAATATTCTTATGCATTTCATGCTAAAAAGAATGCTATTTTTTTTTCTGAGACAAAATCCCTTCAGAATAATTGCATAGTTCAAACTTTATGATCATTTGTCTAGCAAAATATTCACAAATGTGTAGTATTTGAACTAGATACTTAGATTTCATATATTCTAAACTAATTCAATACTTCAATATTAAATAGAAATTTAAAAAGTTAATAAACTAATCCTCCCCGTCCCCCCTCAAAAAAAATCTAAGGAATTTCTGACGTTTTACAAATTATATACATCAATAGAATTATTAATAAGATTTATCCGACCATGCTAATAAAAAATTATAAATCCTCCCATTCCCTTTGCCTTGTATTTTAATTCTAAATATGAATCAAAATTACTTCAACTCGAATAAGCAAATAAAAACCTTCTCCATACCACCCATCCGTAATATTTCATCAAATAACATCTTTAGGTTTTAATTATCTCAGCTTTGAGAAAGTTTAAAGCTTTGTGTCTAGATTTTTTCCTCCCGGCTTAGCACCGAAAGGAAAGCGGTAAAATATAATTCATTGTCTGATAGTGAAAAACTAAACAGTTTTTTGATCAATTCGAGAATTAATTTTTAAAAAATGTTCTAAATTCTTCAGTAAAATTACGGTTAGAACTAACATAATTTTTATACTCTATTATGCATTAAATTTTTGTCAACTTATGTAGTTCCCCCGTATAGGTATATATATATAATTTTTTTTCCTACTGTTACAAAAATTTTTCTAATTGTATATAGAAATATGTTTGAAATTTTGTGGAGAAAATTTTCCGAATAGTTACTTTTCAATAATTATATTTTTATATATAATCTTTAAATTTCTTTCTTGAGACTGGTAATTGTTTACTAAATAATTCAAAAACACTATCTAAAATTATAGTCTCAAAACATTTATTTCATTCACACGTCCAACGTTTCGGCCAATTCGGCCATCTTCAGGGACAATCTATTACAAAAGTTTCCATTATTTGTATGATCCTACAATCAATTCAATTATTTAACATTATAATTCACAATTCACCTTACCTCAAATTACTATGAGACATATATCCAACCATTTAAAAAAACTCCATACAGGCCATTCTGCCCAGGTCAAAACATTAATATCTATGAACAACATTAAAACCATTAGGTAACTTATTTTTTGTTAATCAGTATATCTCACATTTGTTTAATTACCTAATATGTCAAAATTACATTAAAAATCACAGTCAAATTATTTCTCTTTTATCACTATTTATACACTTTTATTATAACCTCACTTGTAACCTCCCTTTACTCAGTTTAAGCATTTAAAAAATTATTTATCATAATTACATTTTTGTCACTTTTTCTCTTTATTACATTAGTAAAAATCCTATCAAGGCTAACTGTAATTATCCATATATAACTTATCCTATATTATTTATAAGTTAATCTTACTTAATATCTCTGCATAATGTTGATTTAAATTCCTCGTATCTGTTTTGAAGTTTACTGTGTAATCAATATTTTCAGATATGTAAATGGCTTCCAGTATTTTCCTTTTGTATGTATTATTCTCTTTATGTAAAATGAGTGTATTTTCAAAATCAAAATTATGTTGGTTTTTGGTTGCATGTTGGACTAGTGCTGTTTTATTTGGATCCTTTTCTTTATTTTTCAAATCATTATTGTGTTGATAAATTCTGTCACCCAATAATTGCTTTGTCTCACCTATATATATAGCTGGACAATTTAAACAGGGAATTTTATATATTAATCCCGATTGATTCCTTGTATCAATTTTGTCCTTTATTTTACTATAATAGTTTGTTATTTTATTATTGGGTCTATGACTTAGGGAGTATTCATCAACATCGTAATCCTTAAATGATTTATATCCTCAGATAGTCCTTTAATGTAATTGCATCCATAAAATTTTTTATTTTTTACTTTATTATTTACTATTTCGTTTCCTGTTTTCTTTTTGATATTTTTAAGGTTAATTTCCCAAATTTTGTAGATTAATTTTTTTGGGTAAAAATTTTTTAGGAACATATTAATTATCTTATTTTTTATTATATGTAACCTACTATCATCTGTTATTTTAATTGCTTTTTTAATATAATTTACTAAAGGATGGTAAACTAAGATTTTTAGATATGTTGATGGTAAGACAAGGTGAGAATATAATCACAGAGTGGACAAAAAAAGAAACAAGTAGTGATTTAATATTGAATTATTATTCTTGCCACCCTTATCACATGAAATACAATGTAATAAATAATTATAGGATAATTTATATATGGATAATTACAGTTAGCCTTGATAGGATTTTTACTAATGTAATAAAGAGAAAAAGTGACAAAAATGTATGATAAATAATTTTTTAAATGCTTAAACTGAGTAAAGGGAGGTTACAAGTGAGGTTATAATAAAAGTGTATAAATAGTGATAAAAGAGAAATAATTTGACTGTGATTTTTAATGTAATTTTGACATATTAGGTAATTAAACAAATGTGAGATATACTGATTAACAAAAAATAAGTTACCTAATGGTTTTGATGTTGTTCATAGATATTAATGTTTTGACCTGGGCAGAATGGCCTGTATGGAGTTTTTTTAAATGGTTGGATATATGTCTCATAGTAATTTGAGGTAAGGTGAATTGTGAATTATAATGTTAAATAATTGAATTGATTGTAGGATCATACAAATAATGGAAACTTTTGTAATAGATTGTCCCTGAAGATGGCCGAATTGGCCGAAACGTTGGACGTGTGAATGAAATAAATGTTTTGAGACTATAATTTTAGATAGTGTTTTTGAATTATTTAGTAAAGTAAATTATATTTTTATTTAGATATTAAATAAAAAATATATATCCAAAATTACTCAGTTCCTTTTTTGAAAATTTTTAAAATGTTGAAATAACTCTTTTCAAAATTACCGATTAAATAAAAGCATAATTTTTTGAGGTAGTACAAATAGAAAACAACGATCGAAATAAGAATAAAAATATGGATTTTATGACTAATTTTGGCTTATATAACTCCACAGTGTATACTAAAATATAACATTAATATAATTAACACGGAATGTTTACCAAAAAATGTGTAACTGCAATTGTATATATATTCAAATCATCTGATACATGGGAACGATTCTGATTAACATTGATTACGCTAACAGTTTAACATGGGTACTAATTGCATGTGTGTGACGTACTAAAAGCTAACACGTAAATCAGTAGGGATGTATAATATTGTAGACATCAATCAAGTATTCCAGGAAACTGGCTGAATCAATAAATTATCTGAATTCTTATATTATATGTATATCACGTATTAAAATTAGAATAGTAAATAATTAGTCACAACAGTGTGATAAATAACTACAATATGTACAATAAAAGCCTACGCCACCCCCCATGGATCTTGGGTTCAATACTTCATAAGGAAGTGAGTTTCAAGAAAACGTTTCTACAAGTAGAATGAAAGGGTCATTATCAGGCTCAACCGCATTGGTTTACCTTGGTTAAAGATACCACCACTTAAGAGAACAGTTAAACCTCTTGGTCGAACAATGGCACGTATAAAAGAATAAATAATTATTTGTCACAACTGGACTCAAATTTGGGCCCAAATCGACATCACGCGATTTGTGCCATTTGAACAGCCTCTTAATACTTTTAAAAATTGTATTTAATCGGTTGTGTATCATAGATGCTAGGAATAATTTTTGTATTGCAATACTGGGATTATATTACCCTTGCTACTTAAAATTAGTACTCATTGGAATAAAACGGAGTTCCTATAATAAACTTTTCATTAATAAATCATTATCAAGTTTTGATTATCGACATGTTTTTTTAAAAATAAAATTGTATATAGTCTATCTTCATTAATCACGAAGTAATGCTTTGCAAATTAGTTAAACAAGATCAGTTGAATATAAAAAAAATAAATCAATTTACGATACGGAACCATATGTGAGCATTCATATTTATTCAGAGCTTGTTTAGAAATTTGCTACGCAAAAAAGTAGTCCATTAAATAATAACGAACACATTAAAGCTTAAGCCTACAGTCGTTTAATTTCCTCTAAAGCCTTTTATATTTTCCCATTTTGGGTTCATTGAAGATATGAAAAATTCTGATCGTAAAATTTCATTGAAATTCAAAATATAGGTACGATATTACAAATGATATATAGATTCAAAATTCAGGAAGTAGAATGTATTATCTTCATTATATTATTTCGATATTTTATATTTAATTTACTCTAATAAAAAAATAAATTTATATAGAAATCACTCAAAAATTCAATTTCATTTATATCATAATACATAAAATTAATCTGTCGTTCAACACCTTTTGGTAGTCAGTTATCGAGATACAACAGCGTTCCGGTTCGACCACCTCCATCATAAGTTGGTATGGACGTTAACACTAAAATATTTACGAAAAAATATATTAATTGTTAATTAAATCTACATATAGATATAATAATTATATCAATTAACCCTCTATATACATCTTCTGTCAATTTTTACATTGAGGAGATGGAATTGAGCCTGATATCCCTCTTTGACATAACTTTATGTATAAATAAGAGGGACATACAAAAACCCTGTTATTCATTCCAAATTATTAATTTATGCATCCAATATGTTCACCCGTTAAACCGCTATATGCAGGACTTGGCAGAATCCGTAACATGTAGAAGACATATTGTGAATTTCCCCTGAGTTTAGGATAGGGTCTACGTCAGTAAAGCAGCTAATGAAATATCCAAGAGTGTCGGATGGTCCATTTGGGATCGTTCTAGATAGACACTATTTTGGAATGAATATCTGTAATAATTTAACACAAAATATCATGGGAATTCTCCCTATATCCGGATCCTTAAAGGTTGTGGTAATACATGTTCGAAACGGAATTACATGTGCCTTTTCAATCTGCATGTGTATTAAAACAGAAAAAATAATTTTCTATGAGAAATGTCTTGAAAATCGAGAGAAAGGTTTCCCTAAAGATATAATACGTAAGCAAAATATAAGATAATAAGAATAAAGATTAATAATATAATAAAATAATAAATATAATAATAAATAATATAATAAAATAATCAAGTTGGCAAAATTACTTATGATTCAGCAAGCAAATAATAAATACAGACAGTAAGTAGGTAATCATTTTCCATTGATATGAATATTGAAGATATGAAAAATTAAAAGAGGTAACAAAAAATTAGAGAATAAGCTAAAGAAATATAAAATCGGTGGGAGTTGCAAATGGAAACATAAGGGGAAATGAATAAATTCTACAAGAAATATTTGAAAAAGAAATATGTTTTTTATTAAGAAGTTCAATATCTGTAAAAATGAATTCAGGAATATAAGGTTTTGATAATTGAAAATGGCAACGAAGAGATTAACCATGCATTGTGATAGATTTATTCAACTTGAATCGACATAAGTGGACACGGAAGATTACTATTGCAACAATATTATTATTTAAGTAATTATATAATTAAATAAAACTATCTGCAGAAGCCAAAGATTCCACCTATGACACGATTTATCAACCAGGATTTCCTTGCCTAGTGTTACCTTATTAACCTAATCGCCGGTCTAGTGTATCTTGGTTATTAGAAATCTACTCAAAATTAGTTTTTAGAAAGATTGGGTGTATTGTCTAGGTGTTTCATGGTTATCAGTTTACATAAAAAAAGAATGTTTAATAAAATAAACAGCAACTTATAATAATAAACTTATAATAATAAACTTATAAACATAAACCCAGAAAGATCTTTAACGTGTTGTACACGTTAAAGATCTTTCAGGGTTTAGTTCATAAAAGAATTTCGAACTAGATCAAAGTCAGTACTGAAATAAAGATGCTACTAGACTAGAGTAGGTGAAAGCTATAAGGAACTCGAGATGGAGTAATGAACAAAAAGTGAGTGAAACCTCGAATGCTCCCTATAATTATGGTACTACATATATGATTGTGTTATGTGAGGGGGGAAACAGGATATTAAGTAATAAGGTCAATTTATAGAAGATTTTCGAACTTTTTGGGGGGAATTTATATTGAAAGGTAAAACCAAAGACACTATAAAACTAATAATGCATTGAGCCGCAAGAAAAAATGCTAACAGACTCTTCAATATATCAAGCTGGGCCATAAAGAAAGGGAAGGCAACATAACATTTTTAAAAGGATTTGACTTTAGCCAAGAGGGAGGCCTTGGATAAAAAAGAGTTTCCCTCGCCCCGGAGGTGGTAGCAGGATTAGTCTTAAACTTTCATCGGCTCGGAATAATTATGAGAAAAACTTTAAGAATATACATACTTTGCTGGAAGTTGGTGGTGGGAAAAGTCCGTTTCTTCTGACCCCCATCGATCTCTTGGGATTTTAGGCCTGTAGAACCTCTCTGTAAATATATTTAAGGCTTCTTTCTCCTATCTCGGGCGACATTAATCTTTTACTTGAGTCTTTTACAGCGCCGTTGTTTGGAGGAATCGGGAAATCCGCTCTTCCTACTTGTGCTTTGTTAGGAGCTAAATACCCCAATTTATCTTCTCTAGGTCCCGACTCCATTAAATTCCATGAGATTACGGAGAGAAAAGAATTCGGTTGTTCTTTTTTCTAACTTTTTCAAGAAAAAAAAATTGGAAAAAGTAGTAAATACGGTTTTGTAAGTCAGAGACAAAACCACTATGTCCATTTTTCAGAGAAAAATATTATTTAAATTCATTGTGCTCTTTTTGAAAATTTAAGCAGAATTACTCTACCAAAAATATAATTTGAACAAAATTATTAAATCTGTACAATCAAAAAAATAGACAAAAGTAATGACATCACAATAATTAAAATTTAACAATTTACTGTGATTATGAATATATTTTCGAATTACTGGACCGATTTACGTACTTTTTTATTCAAAATGTTCGCTATCACCATGGGGAGGGTTAAAGATAATGAAATCCCCGAGTTCTCAAGCAAAAAAAAATTTTATGAAGAAAATAATGGTTTTTGGTTTGTACCTCGCTAGAAAGTATGCGTTTTTTTACGGTTATTGTACACAAATTGATTCGTCTCTTTCCGAGGAATAACAAAAAAGCATTACTAATTCTTTTAAACTATATTATATTTACGAAAAATCATAAAAACATATTGTGACTCGGTATAAAGTAGATCATTTTTTTTTTTAAGAAAAAAAGCATTTCATATTCGTTTTTAGTGTTGTCTCAAACTGCAAAATGCTATTTTTCAGGGAAATTGAAAAATGAAGATTTTTCACCTTAATTTGTCTGGATGATTATGATACATCCTCAAATATAGCAATTACGAAGCATTGCTGGGTCAGTTAGTTAATAAATAATTATAAAACTTACATCTTATTGTGTAGTATATGTTGTAGGGGAATGATCCAAATGGACATTTCCTAAAATCCCTAGTGCAGATGATTAATTCAGGGAACATGCTAAAAGAATAACTCGATGAAGTGATTTACCTGAAGAAAAAAGTAATTTGATCAAATCCCTTAACGGTTTTTGTTAAATTATGACATAACATTGTTTAGATATTAAAAATATTTATTTAGTAAACCACACATTATTAAAAGTGTTGCCGTAAAAAATTTAAAATAAAATGTAAAAAAAAAAAAAGGACCTGACAGTAAAAAAAGACACACATAGAAACATGAATTACCACAATTCAACTTGATTTAATAAAAATAAATCAACAATAATATTTATTAATTACATTTACCAAAAATCTTCAAAAATTTATTAAAAATGTCTTCTTTGTTTTTAAAAACACTTAAGTACCTTTTTGTTTATCTTCCGTGAATTCTTTAACTCACCATTTTTATCATCTTCCAGAGACATACATATTGATTTCAATTTATATACATTGCTTCTATTATTTTACGTTTAAGTATATTATTTACGGTTTTAATTTATTTTTCAAATCATAATAATCCCGTCAAACATTTTTTTAAATTTTATATTAAGATTTATAATTACTATTGTATTAGTTAATTCATTTTTTTTATTTTGATTTGTTTGCCCCATAGATAGAGTCATTAGGTTAAGATAATTTTTACAATTTAATAGGTAAATAAAAATGATCTTATGTTGTTAATAATAATCAAAAACTAATATAAATGACACATGTAACCTACAAACAGAAAAGAATATTAGCATACATCATATGAATACTATTTATTTTAAATTCTAAATGAATAATTACTATTAATAGCTAATATTACCCTACCATATATGATACAAAAGATTAATGATTTTGTGATTTTCCTTTAGTACAATTTCATAACACAGTGAACAGAGTAACAAATAATTTAGAACATAATAAAATTATATATAATAATTATTGCCCATCATAAGGTTACATATTAGATAATTCATTACTAACATTTTTTTTCTTGAAGAACAAGGGTAAATTTTATTGTCTAATTAAACATTTTTTAAAAAAATATTAATGAAATGTTGTTATCAAGTATTTAATAATAAATTCACACCCGGAATCTTGGTTGTAACGAATCCTGTTATAGCTGTGTCTTTCGGCCTATAAAAGGAAAAGAAAAAAAAAGTGGGATAAGTTCATCTTCTGTTTCCGCCGAGATGGGGATTTCACGATAAGACAGCGGTGGAAAAGTTAGACAATCGCCTCCCCCACAATGACTTTATTCTGCCCGAGCTCTTTTTGAACAGTACTCCATCACTAGGCGTTAGCGAGGGTCCCATCCCGCCAAAACTGCACCTTTATAGACAAACTTCTCCAAAGAATTTCCACATTTTTAAAACTCAAATTATTTCTAGTAAATTTGAAATTTAAAGACTACTGAGTAGTGTTAGAATTTCATATTGAAAATAAAACAGTTGTAACTGTCGTTAAAATGGAAAATATTATCAGGTCAAATTCGGGATTTGTCGAAAAGGTTTAGAAATTCCCAAGAATTTTTTATGTCTATAAAGAATCTTTAAATTTAGATTTATTTATATCTATTACTTTGTATGTTCACTATTTTTTTTATTTATAATTTTTATTTTAATAAAGTAATTTCCTTGTATACCTGTAATTTATATCCTTGCATTAGTATAAATATTTGTTTAGTTCTGTTTTTTAAATTCCAATTAAATTTTAAATATGATGAAAACTGTGAAACAAATGAAAAGTATGGACATTTACCAAATTAATAAAGTAGTTATTATAAGTATTATGTAAATATGGATATCTGTTTTAATTAAAGTGGGACTGGAGGGCTAAGAAATTAATCGAATAAGCGGAATTTGAAGGTGGAAATGGTACTAGAGTGACGGCTGGAAGTTGGAATAAAATTTTATTATTCCAATAATTCTATTATTCTAATTATTCCGTATATATAAGTTTAGAAAACGATTCTTTTACTGGTTGCTGTGTATGTTGTGTACGTAGTAACCCAATGCAGTTGGGATGTACTAGTTTTTTATGTATATTCAATAAGTATTTTTCTATGTTCTTTTATTTGTCCAAATCTTTAGAAGGAATGTCATAGCACGAAACACAATAATAAGGAGTATTTGACTTCACACATTCACACCGCATTCGAATGTGGATATAGATACTTTTCTGGAAAAAACAATATACATTCTACCTTAAACTTTCGAATTTGAAATATTTATTTATTTCCCTGATCCCTAAATTTATACATTTAAGTGTTTTTGTTTTTCTTTTAATGTATCTAGTAAACCAATAATACCAACGATGTGAAAAAATTTAAAATCTTGAAATTTTAACCAATTTTATTTGATTCTCATATTGTCTTTTAAATTTAGATTCAAGAACTTTAGAAATATCTGGGTAGTGATGTTTTATAAAAACAATAGTTGGTTGATAACAAATGTTCCAGAAACACTGCATTTCCAAAACTCGATTCTAATTACTTTACCTAAAACCTGAACAAAACATTTGGATTACGTCCAGCATGAAAATTTAATTAGTCCTGACCTTCTATCATACAATATGCATTTTCTCTTTAACATTTTCCCGTTGATATTTGATGCATCATTCAATTTCCAATTTTTTTTTAGCTATACATCCAAAGTCCTTAATTAATAAAGAAAAAATATTCTGAGGGTTGAATCTAATTTTAGAATGTATATTTCAAATAGGTGAATGTTACAAAAAATTAATAATATATCGTGAAATATTATTAAATATGATCATTTTTATTAATTAATTATTTCTTAAACAAAGATAAAATATTCACAATGGAAACAATTGGACGGTTTTGAAATAGCACACCGAGATGAGTGTTGAGTAAGACTGGTAGAGACAGACTGAGAAAGAAAATTTTAGGATATAATAGAAACAACTGAGTTAAACTAATATATATAGTATTCTAATTTAATATATTTTTATTAATTTTTGAGAGTAGTTATTTTTAAAATCAACACAATTTCAAATGATACCTTTTCTCTCAAATAAGTTTATTTCATTTCATTTCGGCCAATTATCAAGAAGAAAACCATTATTATTGATTTGTCACAAACATTAAAAAAGTTTTTAATTACAGCCTAATTGCCCCATGTCAAAGAATAAAAATATATAATTGCAATGCATCAAAACCTTTATTAAAAAGTTTTTCTTTTCAAGAAATCACAGTATCACAGTTAACAATAATTTTTTTTTAAAAATTAAGAATTAAACCATAAAATCACTCAGATAAAGGCCGACAACATAGGCTGAAATGTCAGGAACATAATCGATAATCTAATCGTGCCTCTGATAACCCTGGAGAAGGTCTTATATTCAGGCAGAAACGTTGATACAATAAATTTATTATAAAGTTATTAGTGTTCTCGAATCCTGACCGTCCACCCAACCATCTTTTAATAATTCAAAATAAGCAAGATGGCCACGGGGCCTTCTAGTTTAAATTAATGTTTGAAGTACCACCAATGGGTGGTTCCTTCCCAAGATTTTCAAGTGTATATGAAACATACTACATATTTACCTGTTGTATTATTTTGTACAGTTGTAAATTACAATAAATAAATAATAAAAAAAAATAATAAGCACATCATATTGTTACAACTTTAACTTAGATATACAATATAGAGTTAACTATAAACTACAAATGACCTGGTACAAGAGAAAACTCATAAATAAATAACTTTAATCTTTAATGTAACAATTGAAATGTTTATAACTGAGGTTGAAAATATATTCTTTATAATAGCGTACGTTCTAGCAGTCTCTTGTCCTAGTTTCTTCCTTATCATTTCTAAAGCAGCCATCTTATACCCTTCACCCAACGAGAATAACTGAGGATATGAGAAGGAAGCAGGGCGAGGGTGTCCTGGGAAGATATGTTCTAATATCTTATACTTATATTTTCTAAGATATGCTTATTTATTTAGGTCATATGTGTATAAATGTAAACAATTAATATTGTATCAACTTTAATAACTTGATTTAAATACAATTTCTAATGGATAACAAATGGAAAAAATATGTTGAAATATTATACCGATTAGTAAATTTAATTTCATTATTTTTCCAATAATATTTTGTACCGTGTATTTTACAGTAATTTTGTTGTATTAGATTTTCAACTTTTGGATTATTTGTTTTTTCTATTCTAAAATTTTGAACAGACTAAACTCCAAAGAATTTACTGCTATTATCAATAAGTTTGCTCAAAAATTTTAAGTTAATATTTCCAAAATATTAACAAAAAATAAAAATATCAAGTATATCAAAACTTCAATGTTTGACTTGCTTATTTCACTTATAACCCAACAAATTATTAAAAAGATAACATGGGAATTTTAAAAACAAATAAAATAGAAATATTATAATAAAGTTAATTAAAAAAAAAACTTTAATTCTACAACCGAGGAAGGATCTTGGGTTCAATACTTGGTATAATGAGTACACGAAGTGATGCAGTACTTAGTAAGGAAGTACTGTTACTAGATCAACAGTTGTGCAAAGAGGTGATTGATCATATTCACGCCCGACTGCTAAATGTTTACCCATCTAAGGGTACCTATATAATATAACGTATATGAGGCTGAGTAGGCCCGGAGGGATGAGGAGCCCCGGAGGTCTCTTGAACCTACAGGGTTGACTCATGGCAATAGTAACAGAATAAATAATTATCTATCACAGCTGAATTCGAACCTAGGTCCTTGGAGTTAGTAGCACCGCGCCCATATTTACTCACACACACATACATATATATGTAATGAACATTTCAATAATTAAAATACACCAATTAAATCAAATTGATTTGAAAAAGGAAAAGGCTTTAAAAGGCCATTAATGAGATACAAAGCAGATTCAAGGCAATAAATAACATAAACAAAACAATGAGTTCCCCATCACGTAGCTTTAGGATCACTAAAATGTTATTAGTTTAAATGCGAAATAGAAACAAACTGATAAAATCAATTATTTATATCATTTCCTTAACTACATAAAAAAATCGAAATACTATACAATAATCGATTATTCCTGACAGATATAATCCATTTGAATTGAAGTATTATACAATCGTGCTATGGAACAGATAATCGTGAAGCATATATAATTCTGGAATAGTTGTCGATAACACAGATAAGACAGATACAATCATTAAGATAAGTGGTTATAGCCCAATTATAAGGAATCTACCACGGAACTTTTAAGTAATAAGCAGTTATTAAGATTTACATTTATATAGCGGAAGCACATTTACTTAACGAAGGGAATACCTAACTTTATCGATTAGGTTGACAGGGCTTATAAAGGTGAGGTTTCTAAGATTTTAACTTTGTAACTACAAACTATAATCCACCTTGAATATTCCCAATTTTAGATTTAATTAATATTTTTAAACTAAATTATTGTATCAGCATAAATTTACTGCAGTTCTGAACAACAGCGATCTAATAATACGTTTAAACTATAATTTATTAAGTAGCTATTAATATAACACTAAAATCATATAATTGAAATTATATCACACAAAAGACCTTATATGAATTAGAAAGAGATGGTCCGATTGCATCAAGAAAAAGATAATATTGTTTAAACTATTCATTAATGGTAAATGTTTCTACCAATACTAGAGGTCTTCCTCATTAGCGATAAAATTTTTAAAAAATTGAAAATAGGTAAAGCTAATGTAAGATTATCAGTACATTAATCATAAGTATGATAGTTAATACATCTTTTAGGTCTTAAAAATAATAGGTAAGTTGAAAATTTGCTTCAAGTTAGTTTATTATATAGATGTTTTTTATATCTCTACCCTTATATCTTTTTTAGGGAGCGGATGACTAAATGATAAGGACCTCTATATACCGCTACTTACTCCGGACACGGGTTCGAATCCGACTATGGCAAATAATTATGATTAATTTTTGTTTTATTGCAGCTGCGAGTCAGCCCTGTGGGTTTGGGAGACCTTCGGTGTTTAATCAGCATGATTTAGTTAATAATCTGCCGGTCGAGTTTGAATATGACTAAAGACCTCATTGCACACCTTTTTGTCTATTAACAATACTTCCTTGCAAAGTAATGCACTCCTCCTACAGTGGTACTGATCAATTTTATTTTACCATCTATTTTATTTACATGTTACTTTTATACTCCGAAATTCTCTTTAACCAATATGTATCTTTTTATTTAAAACCTGATGCATATCAGCCGGGTTGAAACGTTGGCTATTAATAAACAGTTAAAATTATATTTCCGATTTTCTTGATGATAACCATCTCTTTTTTATTAAAATTATTGTTTCAGATCTCACTATCCATTTACAAACTGTTATACGTGTATGCTATCTAAATTTTAACTACTATTCATCACTTTTTTATGAACTTATAATATTAACTGTAAATAAATCATGGTATGTAAAAGAAATCTTATACTGATATATAGATTGTAAATATACGATTCATTGGAGGATTACTGCAATTTTAAAACAAATTGAATGCAAACGATCGGAAATATCTCATTTAGTGGACAAGAATAGTGATTATGATTAAAGTATATCTCGGGAATACGCCCAAAGTAGTATAAGTCAAGTATCCCCCCCCCAAAAAAAAGGAAAAGAAGTCTCCACTACGTTACAATGACATCCCCAAAATTATTGTGAACATATGTACTATGACGAAGATAAAAATAATACCATTGTCATTCATAACCGAAAATTATAATTACATAAAAATACTAAATTACATGTACAATGATTAATGTTTTTAAATCTTGATTCTGAAATTATTAATCTAAAATTTTTGAAAGAGTAAAACATCTAACTTTTTCAGCCTCTTCCACATACTGAAACTAGGGAGAACAAGTATAAATGGCTATTACATTTTTTAAAAATAAAAATATGTTATTATTTTCCAAACCCTTTTACAATCAGAAATAAATTAATTATTTTTTTAATTCAATACGCAATAAGATCGTCCATGCTTTATGCTGATTATAAATTTTAGTATTCCAGATGTTGACAGAAGGCTATGTAATCGAAATATCTTGAATAAAGAATAATCTATCACTACCTATTTGACTTACTATAAACTTCGTCAATTCCTACCCCCAACATATTTCCTTATAATCCGCTCCTACCTCA
>NW_027115726.1:139268-145850 GCF_000696795.3 Halyomorpha halys | reverse complement strand
AAGAATGGTGTAAAAACTGGAGAACCAAAATAAATCCTGACAAATCCCACCAGATCACCTTTACTCTCCGTCGTAAATCTCTGCCCTCCTGTCCTCTAGTATCGTTTCTAAATACTCCACTAACGCCTGTTGAACAGATTCGATACTTAGGACTCCATCTTGACAAGAGACTTATTTGGAATCCACACACACGACTGAAACGACAAGAAACTGTTCGTAGATTCCGATTGCTAAAACACTTACATGACAAACGCTCTAAACTTCCCATTCACTACAAAAAATTAGTATACACTACGATAATCAGACCAATTTGGACATATGGAATTGAGCTCTGGGGCTCCACCAAACCATCAAATTCTTCCCGCATCCAATTGTTACAATTCAAAATCCTACGTAAAATCCTTGATGCTCCTTATTACGTTACAAATAAACTCATTCACTAAGACCTTAGCATCCCATTCGTTGCAGATTTGACCCAAAACAGATATGCGTCTTTTCATTCCAAACTCCTTAACCATTCTAACCCATTAATTCTTAATCTTTCATCCTTAACAATCCCTGGTAATCCTCCGAGGCGTCTGAAAAGAAGATGCCAACGGGACCTTCTACTTTAAATTAATTTTTGAAGTACCACCAATGGGTGGTTCCTTCCCAAGATTTTCAAGTGTATATGAAACATACAATATATTTACCTATTGTATTATTTTGTACAGTTGTAAATTACATTAAATAAATTTAAAAAAAAAATTATAAAATTTGTAGGCGAACATTCACTTCAAAAATAATGTTTGAAAAACTGTTATGGTATTATTTAATATTTATTTTTTTTAAAGATATGACATGGACATTAACCTGAAAAAGAGACTTTTTAAAGGATATATGGCGTCTATGATTAATGAATATTCAAAAACATTAGCATTGTGTGTGGAAATAATGTAATAATAATATAAAAATAAATTTTATAGGTTGTCTCCTTAAGAATGGCCTGAGGGCAGAAATGTTGGAGATGTTTTGAAATAAATAGTTGAGAGCAAAAGTGGATCAATTGTTTGTGTTAATAATAAAATAAACCACTCTCAAATAATCAGTATAATAAATCATGAATCTCAATATATAATGTTTGTAAACCACCAAAATCGTTTATAATTTTATTTATTTTAATTCCATGAATAAACAGTTTTTATAAGATGGTTGGGAGTGAGGTCAGTGAAGAATACAAATTAGTAGAGACTTATTTATTAGTTCCAACGTTCAACAGAACGGAGCCAAGACCCAAGACCGAGTGAACCCTCTGTTGGAACCTGACTTCTGACTCCCTGGTGAAGCCTGAAATTTCAGTCGAAACCTTGGCACTAATAAACAAGTTATTGCTTATTTTAACTTTCCACTGACCGCACCCCTTCCATTTTCTCCTCATATATAACCCAAGGTCAACTATTAACGCATCAACAAACGATTTTGTTCAATTATATCTATATTCCTTCCATTCCAGGAAGTAGTGGTATCTCAGTGAATAAGGTGCGTTTTACCAATATCCGGATCATATTCAAATCCGATTGTGACATTTTTATTCTGATTGTATCGCCTCGAGTCAACCAAGCGGTTTCGGAAGACCTCCAAGGGCCCAGTTAACTTCTATAAAGTGCACGCTCTTATTTGGAAGAAAAACCTGGTGGCTAAGCGTGATATTAAACAAATCATCTGCTTAGTAGTATTGATCATCATCTGCTTAGATGAGTTTTAGTACTGTTGTTTAAAAAACAGTACTTCCTTACAACTAATGAACCATAGACAATTCATAGTTTGTAACAGCGGTAAAGATTTTTAAATATCTTACATTAAACTAAATTTTGATATAAAATTAGTTTAATTGAACAATCCATAGCATATTTGAAATTAATTATTTCTATTTTTTATTTATTTATTTTTTAAGCCACACGTCACACTTCTGTATACACAATAATATTAATCAAATATGGTATGATTTCATAATCTTTCAATTTTATAATAGACTACTTTCAAAAGATTTAATAGACATAACGTTCTATAACATAAACGGAAGAAAAAGAAACGAAAAATTAAAACCCTCATTTTACCATAAATCATTTTAAATAAAATTTTTAAAAGCCTAAAACAGATAATTTGGATAAGTTTACAAAATAGAACCTTATGTACTTCAATTTTTTTTTTAGAGAGCACATTCACACCATATTTACAGAGAAATAAAGTAAGTAATAGCACATTAATGTATAGAAAAAATTAAGTAAAATAACATGTTAAACATTCATTCTGATTTACGATATTTCCAATCAGCCTGTGGAAATCCGAGCATAGATTGTATCCCGACATGAAAAGGAAAAAGCAAGATTCCAGAAGAACCCAGTGCTTCTCCCTCAACTGTGTCACTGTTATAGAAAGCCAGTAGAGACTGATTGGAAAATCTGGCCGTTGTCAGAGCTCCAAAATAACTATTTATAATAGGTCTCTGGGTCAGAGGTTATCTGATTAGATTAGAGGGATAAATAAGTTTTTAAGTCCAGAAATAAAAGTAAATAGGGAATCAATTTTTTTTAACCCCTTATGCTATTTTCATTACAGAAAAGGATAATGCCATACAAATAAGAAATATGAAGACCAGCACGTTTCATATTGACTTTGAGAAGTAATAATCCAAAGAAATATGGTTTCTCCACTCCTGGAATAAACATTAATAAGTTCTTAAATGTTTTTGTAGTGGAATGGGAAAATGAATGTGTTTAAATTGTCGCCCAAATATTTTAATCACACTCCACTCACTGGACCACAGTACAAATAAATACTATTCTATAAGCTTTATCCAAACCACTCGAAGCGGAATCCATTCCCAATCGACGCTTGAATTGTATTGAATAAAATACTATTTGAATAGACTCTGCATTATCAGAAGCTGTACAGACCTTCCGTTCGAAAACAAATCACAAACGTTATGACGGGATGGCTCAACTGACCCGTACTGGTGAAAAACCGTGATCCATTGTTGTCACACGTCAAAACGTCATGGCTCCCACGCTCTGAGTTATATATTGTGGTTAATATATATTCTCAGAGAGGGAGGGGTGGATATGAGATAGCTCTGGAAATAATACCCCAGCTAATGGTGACACGTATGCTTAATGGGCCCCGCGACCGTCACGTCTGCTATAAAAGTCAATTAACACAAATTATTTCTGGAAAATTTTGGCAGCTGGCTGTCGTCAAATTACACCCTCCTGATAAAAAGAAGTTTATATAATATACTTTGCGCGGTAGAGGGAAAGGATATATTCATTTATAAAACACATTATTCATAAAGTTGTAATGGATTCAAATATTTTTATTTTGTATTCATTGCTTAAAAATTAAATTTCCTTTATTAATGATGCCTACTGAACTCAAATAGTAGAATGATTAAATAAATGACTAATAAATACTACATTTAAACGTTTCATCGGAAATCTAAAACGTAAAAGTAGAAATTCAAGATTGGTATACGCTCACTTGTAAAGCTCATTTTGTAAGTGGCATATAAATAGTAGAATGAAAATAGTTTTCGAAGCCAATTAATATCTTTACTTATATTACAATTTTGTTTATTTAAAATAATTCTCATCATTTTAAATAAAATAAAATGGAGTAATGAATATTATGTTAATAGTTTCGTATTATCCAGTTTGTTTTATTTTTTGTTTATTGGTATGTTATGGAGCATTTTTTTTATCTTTTGTTCGTTGTTTTTGTAATGGAGCACTAAACTCAGGTTTTGTTTTATAATTGTATATTGTGTTATGAATCTGTACAAGACTTTGTCTTTCACACATAAAATAAAATCTATATAATAAATAAGGAGCGTTCACAAAGTTTCGATACTGCTCTCAAAACTAAAAAATTATTGAACATTTATCGAAGCTGTCGCTGGAATCGTGTCTAGCAGCTTTGTTTTCAGGTCTTTCCCAATTCGAGGAAACAAAAAGAATTGCTGGAAGTTAGGTCTGAGCTGGAGAGCTGGACAGTATAGCTATGATGAGCATCGTGATGGCCAAACTTCTGTGGAGGGGAACGACTTGTGAGTGAGGGCAGCACATTGACTGTGTGATTTTTTTTTAAATTATTTATTTAATGTAATTTACAACTGTACAAAATAATACAATAGGTAAATATGTTGTATGTATCATATAAACTTGAAAATCTTGGGAAGGAACTACCCATTGGTGGTGTAAATACTGTGTGATTTAAATAGGCATATCTGTATACATCAAGAATAGACTGAGAAGAATTATCAATGGAACTTTGAGATTTGTTGACGGGATTGCGTGGATTTTATTTTATTCATAACACTAAGCTGAAGGGAGGAAGAGAGAAAGTAAGAATACGTTAAGAATGATAAGGTAAAGGAGAGATAATGGCAGAGATTGAGCTATAAAATAAGTAATCAAACTATGTTTTGGTGCGTTTTGAGAAAATACAATTTTCTGTACCTAATATCCATATTTATTACATATATAATTATTTATAAATTACATTTCTTAATGATTTAGTCTGAAAATACCTCTTTCGCAATGAAAGAGCTGAGAAAAAAAACCGGCAAAGAAAAACATTTAAGAGTTAAATTTATATCAAGGAGGTTTTCTTTTTTTAACGTATTAATTCTGGTTAGTTCATTTAGTTCCAAGATTATTTTTAATTGTATTATAGATAGAGCATTAACTTCTCTGCTAAGTACCTTCAAGTATAATATCATGAAACCCAACTTACACAAATAGTTTCGATTATCACATCTATCAATAAATTATATTTTTAAAAAATATTGATTTACTTACTATTAAAAGAATTGTAAATCTTATAACAATTAATTAAATTCAAACAATAAAGATACGGCTTTGTTTATATAAACACACCTCCCTTCACAAAGTTAGGTGAAAGCCCTGACGCACCCACTCATTACTAATTCTCACACTTCCCATGAAGTTAGAAAGCTGAAATCTAGCGCAGGTGTTCCTTATAAGCTAATTAAGAATATTTAAGATGTTCCGTTCCGATCTTTTGCAATTAAGGTGCTGAAATTTAAACATTTCATTAATAACTAACATAATTAAGAATGCATCTTGTATAATTAAACAATTAAATATACGCGGTTTCACTACATATAAATTAGGATTATACAACCCTGTTTTATACATATGATGATTAGATCAAGGATTATCACTTTCATTAACTGAATAACACATGAAATTTAGGTGGAAAAACAAAAGGACTTATGACTTATTAAAACTGAATTTAAAGAAAACGTCTTAAATTTTCTCAGCTGTTTTAATAACCAGGAAATACTTCTGAAAAATCATTACTGTAAAAATGAAATTAATTCGAATACAATTTGAATAGTATTTTATTTAATACTACGTTCAGTGACACCATAAAATTTAAAATAACCATTAAAATGTTGTTCAAATTTTTATTACTATTGCTATACAGGATCAAAATGAATAAAATGTATTATTATTATTTATTGTCACGTTTTTTTTTTTGTTCGAACCTACCAATATTATTAGCAAAAATATCATTTTCTCACTTAATATTTCAAAATTATTAAAATGTTTGCGTAGTCCATTAGCTACCACACAGGGACTGAAAATTATTAGTAACATTAATTTCCAAAGAGTGGCGATTACAAATTAATTTTTATACATCAAAATTTTTAATTTCGATTAGCTTTTAATCATCTTTAAAACATTAAATACCAATTTTAATAATTATTTTCCATTTTTTTAAAATAGATTTTAATAAAAACATAATTCTAAATTTAACTAAATTAGTATAATGTACCGCAATAGTGGGTTACTTTATACCACAAGTGATAATATAGCTTCACTGATATTATAAGTCTTCATTGTGGCATAGCAGTGGTAGTGAAAGGGGCGAAAGGGTTGAGAGGGAAAGAAGCGGCGAATTTTACCTTCGGACTAGTGGTTGCGAAAATAATTTTTTAAAAAATGTAGGTTTTTATATTTTTCATCCTGTAATTTTTCTAAAACTACATGCCCCAAACATTGTTTGCTAGATTGCTTTATCTAGAAGCATAAAGGTAAATTTAATCATAACGTTGCTTAAATTATATCTGTGATCAAGAAATAACCATCAGTTTTAATTATCAATTTATAATTCTAAATTAAAAATTAAAAAGAATAATAAATCTTAAAAAAAACTTATCCTAATTTGGATTTATTTTCATCTTGACTTATATTGAATATATTTTTCTTTTGGGATATTTTTATTATTATTTATTTCTACTGTCAGTTCAAGAGAATATTTATTTCAAAAGAAACAGAGGAATTTTTCATAAAATTGTTTCATGATTTTTTTTAAAAATTAATTTACACTTATGAGGTATTTAATTTATTTTAGAAGGTGTTGCCAAGTTTTCTTAAGTATTCATAATTTTGCTAAATTTTTTGAAAAAGAAATACTATGATATTAAAACAGAATAAAAAAAAAAAAAAACAGTAAAGAAAAACATTTAAGAGTTAAATTTATATCAAGGAGGTTTTCTTTTTTTAACGTATTAATTCT
>NW_027115726.1:132257-138758 GCF_000696795.3 Halyomorpha halys | reverse complement strand
TAAGGAAGATGAGATATAATTTTTTTTTTTACGGCTGTGAGTGGTTCGAAAATGAAAGATAAAAAAAGGCAAAAATCTGGTGCAAAGTAACCCATTTTTACAATACCTGGTTAAATATTAAAACAATATTTGGATATAAAAATTTGGAGGAATCAATGGGCCTAAAGTGACAGTAGGTTGTGTGTAGCGGTAGACACTGACAAATATCACTCTAGAACTCATAGTTCTACTGTGCAGCCATGACAGTAAATGTTATCATAACGGCAACTATCATAGTTTACACCATAATATAGTAAAGTGTAAACTGGCTTAAACAGCAGCTCCATTACCACAATCAATACACATATGTTGGACCTAGTGCGACGGTAAATGCTTTCATTAGTTACTATACTCAATTATTTAAAAAAAAAAAAAAAGCTGCTTACAAAATATTTTAATTACCAGTAATTGAATTGTCAAAGAGGGTAAGGTTTATACTCAAACATTCTATATAAAACCAACAAGGAAAAATGTCACTTCTGAGAAATACTGTCGGAAAAGTACACGGAAAACCAAAAGCCCTCAAGGATTATCAAGCCTGACCAATCCCATCCTGCCGCAGGGTAGATAACCATGAATCCTGGAATCCAATGATTTAATAAAAGGCTAGGCTAGTGAAGAAAAGTGGGCCCGGGACTGGAAAGACCCGCCGCGACATTCTTCCTCCACTCCCCTCGTAAAAAATTTATACACCGGAATACTGGGATTGCTTCTAGCGGCTTTATCTAGGGGCAGCGTTAATAACAACTACATATATAACGGAATCGGGTGCAGAATATAACACTTGTTCCAACATTGCAGAATATGCGAGCACATTATTATCTAAGAATGAAATTCTAGTAGTATTAGTCCTGTAAAAACTTTTTAAAATTTAGCTGCATCTAGTAGTTACTGAAATATTGAAATTTTCTCATGATATCACTCATTTTCCATGTAAGCATAAATATGTCCAAATTGTGTGATAATAATTTTTAATTTCGCTGTAGGAATAAAAATACCTGATATTAACTATATTTCACATAATAATGTCGTAATTTATTAATCATCAACTTGTTTGAAAAATATATATTGATGTTTGAAAAACTATATGTTGAAAATATTGAACGTAAATGGTTTCACTAGGGCTCGATTAACGTATCATTGAGAAGTTTTTGATGATTATTTTCCTAAGAATATTAGTTTTATGCCAGAGAGGATTTTCGAACTTAAAGATGCATTGGGAAAGGGGAAGAGGGGAAAATGTGTAAAAGTGGAAAACACTTACAGGCACAGATGAGAAAAAGCAAGGCTGTAAGTCGTTGGGTAGGGTTCCTTATGGAATAGAAATGGCTCATCTGACTCCCAAACCGGCTGAGTGCTCCCGCATAGTTTTTAATCCTCTGCCCTACGTGAGTGGAATCGAACATGGTGTTCGATAGCGTGGCCACGTTCCCTTGATTAGTGTGCCCAGCCAATGGATTACACCCCGCGCACGATTATTAGTGGCTTTTGCTTGTCCTGTCATCGTTGTAATGGCCGTCACAGGAGAGTCGGTCCTCTATCATTTGGATCCTTTGAAGATTGGAATGGAGTAAGTAAATATCATTACTCGAGGAATGAATGCATCTGAAATTTATCGAAAGTCTCCAAAAAATTATTGAATGGTTCTAAAAATCGCTAAGGTGACGAACAACAACCTCAATTTTTATTTTCATTTAATAACCCCTAGGTTACTTTAAAAATTTTTATTTTATGCTTTAAAATAATATAAAATCCTCCTATTTTTATCAGTAAGCGCAGTTGCAGTATTGTAAACAAAGTACATTCTTCGAAACTCCTTTCATACCAACGTCAAATTAATTCATGTTGTGGATACATCGGTACTTGTATCAATGGACCCGAAGGAAATAATGTTGAAAGTATCCGTTTTTCAACTGATTATAATGATTATGCTCTCTTATTGTTTATTTTAAATTATCTCTGATCTTTGTTTTTAAATTCTCAACTTAGAAGGATGATAACTGAAAATCTGGTGCGGTAAGCGCATCACAAAATTTTCACTTACTACTCTACTTAAGTTTTTTGTTGCTTATATTGAAATTATCGCTATTTTTGTGATTTTCAAAAACAACATTTAATTACAAGGCGAAAATTATGAAAAGAAATTTCCATTTTTCTGTATAGAAATTAGAATTTCAAGGATTCCCGATATGGATGTAACGAATATAAGTTTTGTTTCTGCCATGAATACAATTTAAAAAAAAAAAAAAAAAAAAGAAGCTCAATGCAATTAGGAAAGATAGGACGGCTTTTCCCGTTTGAATTTAAGGTTTTTTCTTTTTCTTTTTTAGTTACACATAAACCTAAATAAACCTACTTCAAGGCTTCAGATGAAGATTTTTTTTTTTTTTAAATTCGCTATCGTGATTTGATTTTATTTGTTTGTTTGAAAACAAGTAGTGGTTAATGATTTTTGATCATTGTCACCGATACATGATTACAGTATGGTCCGAAACAATACGCAATGGAACCGTAATATTTAACTGAATCCTCTATTAACTGAAATGAGGATTTCTCATTATATAGTGAATGTAGTCGAACCAGGTAAGTATTTGAAACAATATACTATAGGCGTTAATTATAATATTAAATTTAATTATGAAATTGAATATAATCAATTTTATAAATAAAAGTTTGGTTTTCCAAACATAGAATATATATCATAACAAACAGATAGTTACCTACCAATCAACAATAGTTCCGTATTTTTATTCCAAATTTAATTATCTATTAGAACTGATCTCATTCAGGACAAACAGGGCACATGTTGGTAACTTACGATTAAAGACGACTTCTGCAAAAACACATACCTAATATAATACTTCAAAACTTTAACAAAATAAAAAGTACACATTTCGAACTGACAATTACTTCTAAACACTATTTTTAAAGATTCCAACTTACAATACAGATACATTTAACTGCGACGGAAAAACTTCACAAATATTTCATTACATACTTTCCTACTGCACTTTGTTGTATTGATTTAATGAAATTCTTTGTCGCACGGGGAGATATATGATTTATATAACGATATAGAATATTTAAAAAATTGAAAAACGAGTTGGTGGACTGAATCTCTCAGATCGATCTCTAAGGAAATCAATGACTGAAGTTACTTTCTTTTCACTATCGTTTCCTTACCTATTTACCATATTTATTTATTGTTTTATTATTTATGTATTTTTAGTTTTTGTATTAATTAATTTATGTCCCTATCTTTATGTAAAATCGCATCAATTTATTTATTCTAGTTAAATATTTTTATTTTAATAAAATGTATAATTGTATTTAATTTCTTATAAATTTTAAATAATTACATACACATATATTTATGTATGTAGGAAATGATTAATTGAACGCATTTCTACAGTTTAATTATTATATTCACTTAGTTAAGTGTATAAATGTACAACTTTTGAGTTTTTATTTATTTATTTTTCTCCTATTTCATATTTTAGAACGTTTTTTATAAAGCATAAAATATTTTATAGGGTAATTTTTGTTAAAGAGAATTTGATTTTTGTTCTTTTTTTCCTTGTTTAAGTATAATAGCAATAAAATTTTTAATTATAAACTTTACATTGCATAGTATGTGGTTCCGCATGGAATATGCATATATTTTAAATAAACCCCTCTTGTATAGGATCACTATGCAAGAGAAAAAAAAAAGGCCAAGTAAAAATAAAATAAATTAACAAATGACTATAATATGAAAATAACCTCGAGTGAAAAAAAGAATTTTTATCTCGCTCAAATAAAACTGCCTTCGACAAGTTACTGGCAGTTGATAATGCAACTCGACAGAACCCCTTAAAAGAAATAATTCCATTATCAGGAAATGTTTGGAAGCTTTTGTATCATGGTTCTTTTTTCCCTAATTCAAATCTAACGAACTTTTCCTATCTAGACCATAAATGCCTCTGTAACGTAGCACCAATGGATATCTATTTTCCTGCCAACTTAATTGATTGAAATGTAAACTGAAATACTGCCTTAGGCTGTGAGTAATGAAGGGTCTAATATTGGCTTTTTAATTTTTGGGTTGTTATAATCATAAAAAAACTTAATAAAATAAACTTTTAAATCTGCTTTAAATAATTTTGATAAGATAACGCGTTTTTACTATTTCTGTAATTTTCATTATAATTCAATATTATTTTGTGGCGTTTTCGTCATAATATTTGATAGAAATGATCATTAATATTGTATATTAATTATGGAAGTAATAAAATCTCTAGTTAGAAAAATATATTTCTCTTCAATTAATTTATGTAAGATAAAACTAACTGAATAATTAATAATAAATACCTTAAGATATTATTGTCAATGATTAGTTCACGGAGACATGAATAAAAATTTTTAAAAATTCTGTACTTCTTATGCTACTGATTACCTATAAATATAGATAAATGGCTAATTAAATTTAATTTTAAAAAATACATAATTTGAAATGAGCACATATTGTGTGCTAGTTACATAATATGTTTTGTCATTTTAAGTTTATTTTTTCATTTTATTTATTTTCGAATTATCACATAATTAATAAATTTACAAATATGGTGCGAATGTGCTCTCTTTTATCTATTACCAATACCCAAATTTATATAACAGAATGTAATACTACACAATTAAAAATTAAATTAAATCTGTACCGCTACAACCAATGAAGAGACTCATGTCAATGACTTTAACAGAAAATAATTATCTGCCACAACCGGATTCAAAACCGAGTCCCCGTAGTTTGTAGCACAGTGCCTTACCAATGAGCTATCTACTCCCAATACTACACAATCAAGGGATACAAATTTACTATAATTAAATATACTATAATATATGATTTTAATTAGCTATAATGCGAGTGATTATTATTTCAACTATTACTTAAAAATATCTATTATTTACATAAGCTTCTACTTACAATTGATTGCATTATAATAACCAGGAATAATAGTATCATTTTAAAAAACATTCCAGTTTATGACATAATATTCTAACACAGATAGTTGTTTTTTGTTAAATTAAACTATCTTGTAAAAATGTATTTAGTTGGCAGATAAAATAAATAAAAATTGTACTTTACGATTAATGCTCTCGAAAATAAAAAGAAACTTTAAACGGAAATGGATGATAAAAATAAGGACTACACAAAACTTTATGAGAAGGGAAGACAGATTAAAAAACAAATATTAGGTAATTTCATTTCAAGTTGAAATGTAATTTATCTGGAATTAGATGACAAAGGACTTTTTTGTTTGCATTCACAAATGTTCACGAGGTCAGTTATGTTTATTATTCAGTGTGGTTTTATGAGAGAACGAAATTGGCATAATTACTTTGCTACCAGAAGGAAATCGAGCTTTTATTATTATTATTTTTAATTAATTCACATAATTTAAATCAAACAATTTTTCTTCAGATAGTAATGCGCACTTGCCAACAGTTCTTCTATTTTACATCAGAGAAGGGCAAGAAAAATACAATCAAAAAAGAAATATTTAAATTAAATATAAACAAATAACGTTTTAGTAAATTTTAATAGTAATTAAAAGTATTAAAATGATTTTTTTTCTTGTTTGAAGGAAAAACTTCTACTAACTTTACTTCTTTATTTAATCATTGTCCACATTTCGATTGCTGGCCAAATACACATAAAAAAATTATAAACATAAAAGTGTTATTTCCTTTACAGGAACATTTTTAGGGAACTTATTTCTTTTTTATGAAGATTAAAAACATAAAATTATTAAAAAATGAAAAACTATTGCTAAGCTGTTTGTTTATAATATTCATTCATAAAATTAAATTTGCTTAAGCACAGGATTTTCATTGTTATCAAAATATTAAGATAATAAATATACATCTTTCCTCTCTTTTAATGGTTTATTACTTTGTCATTATATAGCAAAATCAAAATATGAACTAACAAATAAGGCATACTGAATTTTTCAATCAAATTATGTGAAGACAATTATTTAATTGTTTTTAATGAAAAAACACATTTCACTATTTTCTGATACAGTTAAGATCAGAATTTAAATCCACTTGAATTTGTAAAATAATTTACTCTCTACCCATGGCTTTTTTTTTTTAATTTAATTTTAAATATTTTATTATAAATAATGCCCATTAAAAAAAAAATAAACACATACCAACACATGTAAACCTAATAATATTATAGACAACCTAAATTATAAAAATGTAATTATTCAGATACAGCAAACAAGAAATTAAAACTAATCAGTGCAAGAATTGCTCTAAATAATATTATTTATATATAATATTAGTACCCAAAAAGTGTTGTATATTATGTTCTTGAAGTATGATTAATCAAGATGGAAAATGAAAATGGAAAATGGTAAATGAATGAATATAAGTTCCTTGTTTACATAGGAAGGTATTAAAGTATTTAACAGGTACCGT
>NW_027115726.1:83714-132177 GCF_000696795.3 Halyomorpha halys | reverse complement strand
TATATTGAATAGACTTTTTAAACATATAGCTAAACATCCTTACCTAAAGTATGATATCGATAGAATATAATGTAGTAGTGTCAGTAACAATAATTTTTGTTACTGAAGAACAACTTATTTATTCAATCAGTAAACCAATTACCTCTCCACTTCCAAAACAAAAAAAAAAAAGAGGTCATAAAAGATTGCGAAATATAACTGCCAGGATACAGAAACACGTGTCGGTCCTTAAATTACTGGCTAATGGTTGAATTTATGACCATAAGGTCAACATAGGGTCACAGGAGGATGTTTACTTACCGGGAAAATTCCATAACGTAATGTCCCATCCGCGAGAAGTACCCTGCCGTAGGAAGCAGTTACAGACAAAGGCAACAACCATAGCCCGGATTGGGTTGGCTTATACCGAGATAGTTCTGACGGGGCAATAATAATCCCACAACTCGAGGGGGAGTCCTGTCTTATGGAAACCGTAATTTTCTTTTACTGCCTCGTAGGACCCTCAAACTGAGCTGGGGGGAGGGGAGGGAAATTCCGGTATTCATTGAAATTTACTAGGCTTTAAAACTGCTGCTCTCCAGCATCTTTATTACCGTCACGATTTCAGATCCTGTTAAAAAGTCACACTGTTTTAAACTGTGTTTTGAAGATTCATTGTTTTAATACTTCTTAAAAAATATTTTGACCAAATAATATCGTATACAGTAGAACCTTGTTAATCTACCCTAGTTGAGACCAAGATGTCACTGGTTAACTGGGAAAGCCGGTTGACCCGGAGTGTGTAAAAGAAAATACGACAATTTTAATTTAACTAACATATTGCTATAAAGCAGGATGCAGTAGCACCGGGGTAAGGCACGTGGCTACAAACTCCAAGGACCCGAGTTCGAATCCGGCTTTGCAGAAAATTATTTTCTGTTACACTGTAGCCGTGTGTCAACTCAACTTTGTGGATTCTGGAGCCCTTCTGGGGTCCAACCAGCTTCCTAAATTGGATACCCTTAGTTGGGTGAAAATCTGGCGGTCGAGCGTGATTCTGACTAAATCACCTTCTTGTACAACCGTTGGTCTCGTAACAGTACTTCCTTATAAAGTGCTGAACTCCTAACCCTTCATGGGTTGTAGCGGTACTGATTTTAATTTTATTTAATTGTTATAAAAAAAATATTTTATATACAACTTTGTACATAGGTGATTATACATATAAATTTAACACACTGGTTACTAGTAGTATTAGTTATTAGAAATGGTAATACTAATTCAAATTAAAAATTTGTGTAGATACATGACTAATCTCAATTACCAATGTCAGAATGAATATGACATGTAATAATGCAAAATAAAGGAAAAATATTCAAAAAATCTATTGATATTTGGTTTTCTTTCACCAAATTATATTTTTCTCAGCAATTGATTTAATTTCTTTTTAACGCCTGTTAAGGGAGATTCTCCTGTGCAATAGAAATTGGCCGTCTTGATTGTTGTTTTAACACACCATCTCTGACTATGTAACGGAGTTTTCTGTTTCCTTCCTGCCGAGAGACAGAAGTAACCCCGATTTTATAAAAAAAAATAAAAATTGAGATAGGTACTTTAGTTACATCAAAATCAATATAACAAAATGGGACAGAATACGAGCAGGATACCTATATATAATTTTGCTAAATTACAAACTTTTTAAAAAATATTTTATTATTATAATTAAAATAACTTATATCATATATCGAAATATGAAGGTGAACAACAATGTTTTAAATATCATATAAGTGTTTTCATTTCACCTAAAATCTGTTCCGTTACATGAAGGATCAAGGGTGAGTACTTTTAAGAACCTTTCTTAAACAGTGGTTTTGCAAGGAGTTGATTTGATTTTTCCCATGATCACGCTTAACTGTCACGTTTTCTCCATCAATTACGGATACACAATTTTTAAATGATGGGTATGGCACATAAGAGCTCCCTAACTTACAGGGTCTTACTGACTGAACTACCCCACTTCCGTTTTTACTACAATAATATACTAATGATATAAATGAAATGATATATATGTATATTCAAAGATCATTAATAGTATTTGATGCATTATCATTGGAATCGATTTAAAAATGGTCTTTGTAATCTTCAAGGGTCTTTGTTTGCCCAAAATTTGCAACTACATTGATTACTAAGTACTGTTAATTAATTCTAAATTCCATTAAAATACAATACAACCTCTGGCAAAGGATAGAGTCGTTTTGAGAAGGCTTATTTTCTCGAAATAAATTTAAAGCTAACGAATTAAACCATAATATTTTACCGTCTCTCATAATGATTACCGGAGAGAAAATACTTGTTGAAGGGTTAATCTGATTCTCTTGAACCCACTCACCCAAATTTCTGTAGTTCGGTCAATTAGGATTACCAGGAAAACACGCCAGAAAAAGTAATGTTCCTCAAACCCGTTCATTACATTTCAATCCGTACTTGTTTATTTTATTTTTGTATAAAAAGGAGAAAGCTTCAAAATAGATACTCCTTTGTTGCAGTATTTCGTTGTCGGATATTTAATGACAAATGTATTTACTTCACACCTCAGCTGGTTAGCAATGAACATTTGATATAGACCATGTTTTTTAATTGACAATTTCTATTTCAACTTTTCTAAATTTAGAAATTTACGCCTCCACAATCTATTTTAAATGGAGATAAAAATCGTAGATATATACCATATTCAAAATATATTATATCTAATATGAATACAGGATCGGTCAGTTTACGGTCATTTTTATCTCTAATTCCAGCCATTCCGAGTCAAAACATTTTCATAATCCATTAATAATCTGACGTATTAACACGTTCAATTTCAACCATTTTTATTTTAACATTCTATTAATTGCTGAAAATGTTGTCCGAGACATAAACTTGTTTTATATTCATTAACAGCTAAGGGAATATTGGCATTAAATTTATTGTACAACAGACAGACATCTAATTAAAGGCCACAAGGGAAAAACTGTCTTTATATCTCATTTTTTTCTAAATGTTCAGAATAGAAACTTTTGCTTTGGAATCGCATGTAATGTACCCTTCACGGATATTCTTCAACGGAGATTTTGGATCATTTAAAAATCTTACAGGAGCGGTTGTAACTCGTTTTTTTTTTTTTTTCAAAACTGGTAATTTTTTCTTTTAAATTGATATATCTCGTTTTTTCATGTTTTCATTAATTACTTTACAAACTAGAGGATAATATTTAAAAGTTAAAGCTCAAGAAATAAACCAAGAAGTCAGCTTAACAAGGGCTTCGGGAATCTAGTGGGCTTTATTATTTTTAACTACCAAGCGCTAGACTGATACGGTCCTTAGTCCTCGACCTGCTGCGATCGCTCGCTAGTTGGTTATTATTTTTTAAATGAGCGAAAATCAGAACGCTTATATTCATTCAATATTGTTTTTGGAGAAGAGTGGGGAGAAAAAAAGAAGATGGGGGATTCTGGTAATATCACGGATTTAGCTTTTTTGGATGAGGATCTTCTCTGAATTGTTTTAGGAGTAGTAAAAGGCACGTCATAATGGTGCTGCTCCATTAGAACAGTTGAAAAAATTCTTTCAATATTTTTCTCATCAATCTCATAAATAATCAACTGATAAGGTTCAACTTAAAGTTGCACATTAATCACTTCAAGGTGGGCGAATTTATACCCATAAGCAGCATGAAACTTTGGCATAAATTCATCGGAACATACACCCAAAGTTTTACAAATCTTACTTCTTCATGAAAAAAAAAATGTATAACTTACTTTATTAGAAGCATCATTTTAACCTCATTTAAAACAATCGGCAATATTTTTGTCTAATTGTTTCCAATAAAATAAATTGATTGTCACATTATAGCGAAGGAAGAAACGGATAATAGAAACAAAATGGTATAAACAGCTAAAATTATATATTTATTTTTTTTCGGCTACTGAGGCACATTAGAAAGAACCTTCAGTACATCACAAAAAAAGTTTCATTGACAATGGTGTTCTAATGCCAATAGCCTTATTTTGATTGTTCTTTGGAAAAGATTTATTAATACCATTTAAATGAGTAATTTGAATAAAACATGGGAATTTAGTTTTCATTTATTGTAAAAAATTAGGTTTATAACAGATTATCATTCTTCATTCCTTTAGTTTAAAATAATTATTGATTCAATTAATCAAGGTATAACCTCTTAATATCTTTCTTGAGACAATGACTTTTGACCATAGTAATTTTGAAGACATGAATAGAATAATAAATTTCTGTGTATTAGTGAATCTAATCACAGCTGATATGTAATAAAATATGTTGCAATTAGACTTAGGATAAAAAAAAAATTGTTAGAATAATACATGGTAAATCTACTTTAACCCATAACATCACAAGTTGATCTGCCAGATTCAAGTATAATTTATCTACTTTTTACATCAAAACATTTGTTAAATTTACTTTATTATTTACAATAAATAATAAAGTAAATTTATAAACTCACTGAATAACATTCAGTGAGTTTATAAATTTACTTTATTATTTAAAAATGAAAATGAAAATCTGTACCATTATAACCCATGAATGGGTGTGGGATTCATTAATCCATTTATTACTGTATTTTTTTATTTATATAGATTATAAGACCTAAACAAAAACAGAAATAATTAATTTTAATACAGAAAATCATGAGACAAAAAAATATTTTTATTCATTCCTGCAGGTCTACTTGCAGTGGTGAGGGTTAATATAAAAACCCTTGATCTACAAAAACTCAGTATATTATATAAAAATAAAAATTTTGAACAAATACTAAGATAAACCCTATTTTTAAAAACTATGGAGGTTATAATTTTCTTTTTTTGCGAATTTGAATTGTAAAAAACCGCTAGATAAGGAAGCAACCATGTTAGCGGAGGAAAATTGGATTAGGACATCTTATTAGGTAGAGATCTCAAGATAAATAAAATGCAAATACCAACTGTTTCGGCAACACATCTGCTATTTTAAAAAAATGGTATAATTATACAACAAAGTATTGGGGGGGCAGATAGCTCAGTGGTAAGGCACTGTGTTACTAATACCAAGCTTGAATCTGGCTGTTGAAGATAATTATTTTCTATATATGTATGTATAGTTGACCGTAAAAATTGATATATAGGGAGATGGTCAGGATTGCGGTCAAAAGAGAAATAAAAATAGTTTAGTATATAAAAACTATTTTTATTTCTCTTTTGACCGCAACCCTGACCATCTCCCTATATATAATAATTATTTTCTGTAGCAATGTAACTATGAGTCAGCTATGTGGGTTTGAGAGCACTCCAGAGGCCACCCAGCCTCATGAAGTGGGTATTCTTAATTAGGTAAAAATCTGGCGGTCGGGCTTGATTGTGGTCGAATCACCTCCTTGCACAACCATTGGTCTAGTAACAATACTTCCTTACAAAGTACTACACCCTTGACCACTCATGGATTGTAACAATCCAGATTTATTTATTTATTTTTTTAACTTAAAACATTTATATATGCCAATAAAATAAATACTGATATGATTCTAAATAACTAATAATTCAATATAATTCATTTGAATTAATGTATCAAACATGATATTAGGTCAGGTATAGACCTTAAGACATCTCACTAAAAGTACTCTATGTATAAGATATCAATTTTAAGTGGAGAAGGTGGTCGGGGGGTGGGGTAAGCAAAAAAACCATAAATAAACAAAAAATTATTTATTCCTATCGAACCGACATTTCTACCTGAGTTTCAGATCTTCATTAAGAAAATTAAAAAAACAGAGATAACAACCATCATTAAGAGAAACATAAAATTGAAAAAAAAAAATAATAAACTTGATGAAATATAATATCTTTCATTGTTATCAATCTGCTACTATAATTCCATGGTTATTAATCAAAATATATTTTATTATTTAATTCATTGTTATTTATATTTCCAAATTTGTTAGTTTGTTATTTCTTTTAAATTTTTTGTTTCTCATAATGATGGTTATTATTTTTTTTTGTTTTATAGCCCTGATGAAGACCTAAAGCTCAGGTCGAAACATTATTAGAATAAATAATTTTTTCTTTATTTATGTTGTTTTTTTTTTGCTGACCACACCAGCAAAAAAATGGTCGAGGGACCATCTCCTCCACTTATTAATTTAACTACAAATTATTAATATAGTCAACTATCTACACACACCTCAATATCAATTTTAGTTGTTCAAACATTTTTTATTTCCGTCATTTAACTCAACTGGAAAAGAATTTTGGATGTTTGATTTTTGGTTAATTAACACTAACCATTTAAAATTAATGATTTAAAATTGCTCTTAAAATACATTTTCAGTGTGTCATAAAAAACAAACCAATGAAAGGTATATTTATTTTTATTATTATTTAATGCAGTTCTGAACATAGGCATAGTTTGCACCAAACTTTTGTGAGGGGGGGGGGCACAAACAGCTTCAAATATTTTTTATAGATCCTATCAGTGTTAAAACAAATCTTCAGATTCAGTTTATAAAAGTTGTTAAAACCAAATTTCAAAAAAAATGTATACAATTTTCCTATGTTCATGTACATGTACAAATGTATAAATTTTTTTTTATTCAATTTATATTATAATAATATTTAATTTATTACAAGTTAAGTTGGAGGAGGACATGATTCCTCCACACTTACCCCTTCTTCTATGATTCTAAACCAACGATTCCCAATGGTCCAGAGGGCTGCAAGAGGCTGCTGAATGGATCTGGACTGTAGGAGAATCTGGCATCACACACATATTTTTGTGACGATTTAAAGTTAGAAATATTTTATTTTTTACCTTTCCTGAGGTTTAGGTGTCAGCAGGAAGGTTTTGACAGGAAAAAAGCTCGATAAAAGTGAATAAAAATGCACAATGAAGCAACCTAATTTTAAATATTTTCTATGGGGAAGCCTCCATTGCTCCAAATAAGGAGTGGGGTGGGTCACACATGGTTCAATCTCCGGTTTAGTGGACTGCAAATTTCTATTGGTTGGCTCTATTACTGTTCTAACCAAATAATTTAAAACATCTCTTAAAATTGGGTAGCAAACCTGTCATATGGTAAGGTTTAATTTGGTGAATGCAAATCATCTCCATGCATTACTCTTGGTCAAAAAATCATACTTCCTTATTCAATTTATTTATTGATAGAGTACCTTTTTAACAGTAAGTACTATTGAAATCATTTTACGGAAAAGGCATACATAAACAATTATTTACTTGATTCAAGAGCTCTTATTGCGTTCACAATTAAAACATTTTATGTGAAAATTTCATCAATTTTGATGTATTGGTATTTTCATATTATTTTATATGGATTATTAATTCGGAAAATTTAGAGTTATATTTAGTTTTATAAATTTACTTCCAAAAATAAGTGTTTAATAGATATTTTTCAAATTGTTTTAGTCTTATATCAATTATGTTCTTTCAAGGACAAATTCAACCATTTTTTACTTTTTAAATTCTTTATTACAGTTGACTCTTCAGGCAAAAACAGCTTATCTTCAACCTTTTATCATCTTACATTACATGTTTCTCATATCCAAAACTTGACCGGCCCTTTTGAACAACATAAAAAAAATTGTCTTTATGTGATATCCACATATCTTTTAACTTTAATTGATTTTTACAGCATTATTGTCTTTACTATATGTTTCTCCAAAGAAAGTGGGACAAAATATTTCACATAAAACTGATAATTTGAAAGCATAAACGTTTTTTCTTCTTCCTTAAAAATTACTTGAGTGGGCCACAAACACAGCCCTTTAACATACTTAGAATTATAGTCCACTTTTTAAAACTTTTAGCACTTCCATACAGGTATAAGAATAAAGAATAAAATGGAAATGGAAAAAGGAAATGAATAAAAAGAAAAATTGATATGAGCACAATAAGCAATGAGATTCAAACACCATACTAAATGAGAACCCAGTTTCACACAAATCTATCTGATAGCTAGAAAATAACACAAGTGATATTCAAATAAATCATATATTTTGGCTTTCTTATCTCCGAGAGAGGAAGACTTTGAGGAGCTCATCCCTTTCACCGTCTCCTGAGTCTCTAATACTAAATCATGTAAGGCAAGGACCCTCAAACTCTACCCAAAAGAAGATTTGCTATTCTTACTGTTTAGGATATAGAGTAGTGAACATAAAAAATGTAGAATAATCATGTTTTACTACCACAAAATATTAATTGAAAAATTACCGTCATACAGGGATCATCAAAGTTAGTTTAATTAAACTTCCAATAGATATACGAAGAATCAATTTAAGCTAGAATAATAAAAATATCTGATTCTAGATTTCAGATGTCTCCATAAATATATGGAAAGTATTTAGTAGAGGTTTTGTAAGAGATATTGTATTAACACTGACAGTGACTCACGCTTTGTTTGTATTTTTCAATAAATTTAAAGTTAAAATAAAATTATTAAGAGCATATAGATATAAGGTTTATCATAATAATATCAGAGATAGGTGTGAAGTTTTGAAAAACAAAATATTCAACATTTTCTGGAAAAAGTCATTAATCATAAAATTTAAACTGAAATATTAATAAAAAAAATAAAAAGAACCTTCGAATTAGAGAATGTAATTTCATTCCTTTTGTTGAAGAATCTGGTTGAAGTCAAGAATAAAAAAAGAATAAAAAAATCAAATTTAACATTTAAACTATTTTTCAGCTAAACGAAAATTGCCTTTGTCATAAAAAAAATCTTATTATTTCTATATTGAATTATTCAATGAGTACAAAATAGGCAGAGTTATTACATTATATCAAATAAACCCAAAGGGGGTCTTTGAAGCCTTTTTTTGCAAATTAATTTATTTTACTGGAACTAACTTCCTTTGATCTTAATTAAAAGGAAGCAAAGCTATGTCATGAACCATCCAGCACAGATAAATCTTCCACTTCCACGTTCTTTTCTTTCTGGCATAAGAGTAGAGTAAGGGCATATTGCAAGGTATTTTTAGGAGTTTTATTTTTTCTAAAGATAAAATTTTTAATTATATCTATTATTATTACACTGAGGGTCAAGAATCCCTTTTTCACCTCAACCCAATTGTATCTTTTGTGAGTTAAATATATCTGACTAAAACTGGTTGTAATACTCTAAAGTTAAATGCAGAAACAAATATCATTTAAGACAAAGTAATTAGTTTTTAAGGCAGACAGTAGCAATTAGTAAAAATAAATTCTTAATATTTAAGTTATTTATACTTAAATACTAGTTATTTCACTTACTTTGTTGCTCGCTACATAGAGTAGATATCTTTTTGGATGAGTTATATTCAACAATTCTACCCAATTGTTGACTTCGAGCCTGCTTCCCAGAAACTAAATAACAATTAAAACAAAATATGATAGATAACTACATATATTATTAAAATGTAATGATTATTATTTCAGGATTTAAAATCCTAATTGGGAAAAATGTGTCATAACAAAGTTTTTTTTATTCTGTCGTAAATTAGTCCTAACAGCTTTACAGAGTGAATGATTAGGGGCTCTTGAAAAAAGAGCCTATTGAATTGAGTGAATGATTGAGTAAAGGGAGAAGGTAAACATCTAAAAATCCTGGTGACCAAAATCTATGGAAAAGTGATTCATTCAAATCTTATTTCCTCTACCATTCTTTTATTATATATAATCTTTTCACTTTCTTGAGACTGGTTGTTATTGTTTGAATAAATAAAGTTTATCCAATGTAAGTGTTAAAACAATCTATATTTCTTCATAAGTCCAACATTTCGCCCAACACAACCATCCTCAAAGAAAATCTTAAATAGAAATTTAGAACCACATCAATTATAAAAAAAAAACCTTATGCAGGCTATTCTGCCCAAATCAATATTGTCAGTCCAAATTTACCCTATTTTTTCAATTCTTCACATTAAATTAAAACTTTTAATTTATCAAGTCATTAAAAAGAGTTGTAGTAAAGTATAATAGTGTAAATTGACTGTGATTAAAAGTATTAATTTAATGTGAAGAATTGATAAAATAGGGTAAATTTGGACTGAAAGTATTGAGCTGAGTTTATTGAACTGAGCAGAATAGCCTTCATAAAGTTTATTAAAATTGATTTAGTTCTAAATGTTTATTTGAGATTGTCCTTGAGATGGTCATATTGGTCGAAATGTTAGATTTATAAAGAAATATAGATTGTTTTGAGACTTAAATGGGATAAAATTTATTTATTTAAACAATTATTTTTTCACTTTATTATAAGTTCTCAAAGGGAGCAGACATTTCATTATATTCAGTTGAAAGAGATCATTTAATTGTACTTTTTTGCACCAAATCATGATCAGTGTTGAATACATTACAAAAAAAAAAAGAAAACATTTTCACCTGATTCTTTGAACTTATTTATAATGAAACGAATAGTATATATAGTTGATATTAGGAATGAATAAGTTTAATTATATTTTCAAAATATTTTTCATTTTGATTGGCCTAAGATAATCTGAATATTAAATTCAGTAATTTCATCAAATAAGCTAACATCACGAATCTTTTTATTTAACAATTATTCATAACAACTGAACGTTTTAAAACTTTATATCATAGTCAAGTTTTTCTTACCTTCAACGTACATGTCACTGGATTAGAAAAAAACAATAAAGCAACATTTTTTCTGTAATTGACCTGTACCTAACCAAAGCCATTGTTCAGTGCTGACAAATTTCAATATCATTTCAAGTTATCTCTTACCAAACTCACCCAAAATTAGTTAAAATAATGTAATTCGGGTAGGTTAGGAAAAAGGACACAGTTAATTGTAGATAATTTCATCTATCAAAATTGAAACATAAATGGATCAAGCACTGAGGGAAAGTAAATTAGTAGATCACTGAGTGCTTGGTAACGAGAAGTTTGAGTTAGATGGATGGATAAGTATATACCTTTAAAAATAGTTTTCCCATTTAATAAGATTAAAATTATTGACTAAATATATTATAATATCAGTTTTCATCGTACTGTAATCAAAATTGACCACAAGGGACAGTGCTTTTTTTCAATGCCTGATGAGTTCGAATAATGTTTTGGAAACTCATGTTGAAGGAAATATTAACTATCTTTTGAAATTATTCTTTGAACACAATGTGTAATATCAACTATACAGTAATAATTATACAAAATTAATAACTCTGTACAGAATTCATCAGGCATAGCTTTCACCTTTTATGTCCATTGTAGTTATAAATAACCTAAGTATAACAGAAATACAAGAATGTCATAATTACGTCCTCCAATTATCTCAAGTTCTGAGATTCTTAACTAGGTACCCATCTTATGCAAAATAAATTGGCAGAGCAGTAAGTCTTAGAAAGCTCTTTGTAAACTTGTTCATAAACAGTTAAAACATTAGCAAAATATTTGTGCATATTTAATTGAAACAATCATCAGATAAGTACAAAACAGATGGGATATTAATTGTTCAAATTAAAATAATACTTAAACAGTTATACTCAAATCGGAAGATTGGTGATTGACCGTGAGTAATATATAAAAGGAAGATGGTCTGCACCCGTTCTATCTACCTTTTATTTATACTCAAATATTCTGTATGATGTATATTATTATATTATACTCTGTTTGGTTTATCAATGATAACAATTATTCAAATGAACTAATTGATATTTAAGATACACCTAGAAGTACAATAATATGAATTGATTGCCAATTTCAGAGATTAAAATGTCATTTAAACAACTCATTTTTTTTTTCTTTCAAGGACTCTTTCCTTAATTAATATTTTTCAGCCTATTATAATATTATGTTCATTTATTAAGTAAAAAATTGTAGTAATGATTAGAAATATTTATTACTAATAAATAATAAAGAATAAATTATTATCAATTTTGACAATGAAATAATAACAACCAACATAGAAAGAAATATTCTTAAGTTTAACTCTTATTGATTTAAATTTTTGTAGAAACAAGTACTAACCATATAGGAACAACCACATAACTTTTCAAATACAGTAATTTCTATTGTATTTATAACTATATACCAAATCATTAATTAGATTATTAACACTCAAACACGTAATGAACAGACTATTAAAGATTATTATCAAGTATTAGTTAATGATTGAAAAGAAATAACCGAGAAATGACTCAAGTTTCAGAAATCTTACTCCTTTGAAAAAAGGCATTGCCTCCAATATCAATGGAGTATTAAAATCATTTTTGGGTTTTTATAATTTTAATCTATGGCAGTTATTGTCTTTTTCTTTTTAATTTAAAATTTATTTTCGTTCATTTATAATTCATTAATAATTTTGGTAGTTTTATTTCCTGACAAAAAATTTTATTAGTTTGATCAATGAAATTCGATTTTATAGTTTGTTTTAAATTGTTTTAAATACTTATACCATTAATTAGATAATATTTTTATGCTTTAACAAATTCTATGGTATGTTTTATATTTTATCTTATTGTAATATATTGTTAATGTTAAGTTGGCGCTTGCCAGTGGTTCCCATTTGTAGTTGGACCTGTTTGTACGTGACGTGTAGAAGTGTAACTCAATTTGTTTCATGGAAGATTCAAGTTTGCAGGTGCATAATTATGTTTTGTATTCTGCTTAATATAAGTGACATTATTATAATTAGTTTACATTTTAGGCAAATATTAGATATATGGTTCAAACATATATATTTTTTTACAGGTTTTGAAAAATTATATGCTGTACTAATCATGTATATGTCTATAATGCTTACTAAAATTAGTGCAAAGGTAAGCATTTTACAACTTTAACGTTAAAGAAGAAAGTTTTATTTTCATTATGTTGTTAATTATAAATAAGAAATGTTTAATTTTTTTTTAATACATATACTGTCTCACATGCTATTTATTTTAAGTATAATATTATTTCAATATGTCAGTTTTTTGAGCATATTAACCTAATGAAAGTATTTTTTAATGGTTAAAATTTTAGGTAGTTTACTTCTTTTAATTTTAAATTTTATTTTGAGAGGTAACAGATTGAGACGCCGGAGAACGACTTTAAATGTAGTATGAGCCTGTCCGCCATTTTTTTTCTTCTAAAATCTTTTTTTACAACTTTAAAAAGTATTGCTTCTCCAAAACTTATCGGATGTAATACATTTTTTAAACTAATATATCTCATCATATTTTTATGTGAATAAAATATTGTTTATTGCAAATAATATTAGAAATTAATAGCAAAATATAAACACTAATAATCATTTTTCTTACATTTCCTTGTATATTTTTAGTTATTCAGTTTTGAAATTGATTTAAAGTACTGCAGAGGAAAAAAAAAGTTTTAATATTCATTTATGAATATACTCAACCCTCCTGTTGGGCCAGCTAGAACACAATCAATCAACTGATTACAGAGATACCCCAAGACTACATCGATTTTGGGGGATGGGTAAGCGGCTCGAAGACTCAATACTTCCCTCGTTACCATAATTCCCGATGCCCCTGAGCCCCTAAAATAGCTCACCTGTAAATAAGGGATAATGTAGGTGCCTGGGACCATTATAAGGCGGAACCACTCCAGAAATTACCCCATAAAGCCGCTTTTATTCTCAGCATTATTTCTACCGCTTGAAACTGTTGTTCCTCATATATCTCCCAATATTTTCTTACAACTCCTGCGTTAAGCCATTCGTTTGAGGGACGTTAAAAATACGTATTACTGTGGGATAATTTTTTTTCATCGAGCCCGAACATCAAGGGAAGAGATTTGCCTAGTGGTCTCGTATTAAAGTTTTTCAATGTAAAAACTTAAATATAAAATAATTCTAAAGAACCTTTTGGTAAGAATAATCATATTTATAAGATTTGTTCTAAGTTTTTTTTTTTATTTAAGTCTTATTTTTTTATTTCTCAATCTTCATTAATTATTTTTTCCAAATTTCGATAACTCAAGCAACAATTTCCTTTCAATTTCTTATTTTTGTTACACCTTATATAATTGTAACAGTATATAAAATATTGTTATTCTTTATCCCTAAATCTTTATCCTTACTTTACCATTTACCTCCTCACAGTTATGACTAATGTCCTCAGTTCATGTCACGTTAATGCACAATCTCTTTTTGCCCACTTCGAATTTAAACAGTACTTCCTCGACTATTTTTACCACATAATTAATACCACAATTATCGTGGCTTAAACCATTTATTCCTACCTCTCAAGTTTCTATTCCCAATTACGCTATCTTTCGCCATTACAGATCTGATCGCATTGGGAGTGGTGTTGGGTTGTATGTGCATGTTAGTCTTAAAGTCAAAATCCTATTTTGTTCACCTTCTCCTATCATTCCTCATGCAGAATACAAGTATGTTGAAATTTCAATCACATCTTTTTCCTTGTTATTTGTCATAGTTTATCGACATCCCCGAGTTCCACTCGATAACACCTTCGAATTCTCTCTTGTCCAACTGGTTTTCACTTATTCCAATATTATCATCACTGATGATTTTAACATCAACATGCTCTCTCAATCAGCAAATTTCGTCGGACCTACCTGTTTGCAGATTATACACATTTTAAACTACTCCGTAATGCAGCCCAATTACCAGTTCGACGTCCTAAATCCCTTCACATTCATCACGCCCTCTCCAATGCTCCCGATCCCAAATCCAAGTGGAAAATACTACGAAAATTTATCCCTACCAGAATCCAACAACCTCAGCTCTTTTCCAATAACACCTGATGATCTCAACAATCATTTCACAAGACATGCTGCTGATCTATCAATTTTTCCTGAAATTCCAAATAACACCTTCAATCCTGAAAACTTCTTTTTTTCTCACATATCTCACGAATAATCACAAGCCAATATTCTAAGATCTCGTACTAACGATCATGGACCGGACAGCATTCCTGTTAAGTTGATTAAATCCTGTCTCCCAGTCCTTATTCCCATACTTTATCATATATGTAATTTTTCCTTGCAAAATGCCACATTTCCTTCTCGTTGGAAAACCGCTTTAGTTAAACCATTAAATAAAATCCCAAATCCTTCTTCACCTAATGACTTCCGCACGATTTCTCTCCTCTCTGACTTCTCTAAACCGTTAGAACCCCTTGTTCAAAACCAACTCTCATAGAAGAACGTTCCCTAATCAATCCCCTCCAATTCATCTTTCGGCCTGGCTATTCAACACTATCCGCTCTCCTTAAAATAACCCACGACCTCCAAACTGCCATGGAACACCAACACCTAACTATCGTAATCCTCCTTGATTTCTCCAAAGCATTTGAGACGGTTGACCACAACATCCTTCTTAACAACCTACGAAATCTTCCTCTATCCAATAGTGCTTTGCGCTGGTTTCAATCCTTCCTCTCTGATCGCTCTCAGTACGTAGTGGTTCCTAATAAACCACCATCATTAACTCGATCCCTTACCCGTGTTCCTCTGGATTCATCGCTTCCCCCCACCCTTTTCACCATCTACATCAATGACCTTTCGCCTCTGCTACCCGATTTTATGAAGAATTGAAGTGGCTTTACCCCTCTTTTCGTCGTAAATATTTTCTTACTTCCTTCCTCTATCAAGTTTTCCAATCCCGCCGTCCTTCGTACACCTCTGATATCCTTCAATTTAAATCCTCACTGCAGTTCCGCAATTCCCACTCATGGCATTCAGACTTTTATGTAACTGCCCACCGCAGCCTTTGGTAAATCTTTCCTCATCCCTATTGAATTCTATTCCCTCCTTCATTCGTAGGTCTAATAGCCTTCCAACCTTCAAATCCCGTATCTTCGACCACCTTCTGTCAAACCAATTCCGGAAGAATAACAATTGAATGTTTCAAACAAAGTTTATATATTTTCTGTTCTTAATGTTTCAGAATTTAGTTTATTCTTGTAAATATTTATATTAGCAGAAATTATACCTTTCCATTTATTATTTTTAGTTTCATTACATTTGTTTTCTATTATTTATTATCAGAGGTGTTTGTCATCTTATGTTTTATGATATGACGCATGGTTTTACTTTCTTTGTTCTATTATTATTTTATATATTCTGTCAATTGTTTTTGTTCATTTTAATCTTTTCAAATTCATTATTTTATTATGTTTTATAATTTCATTATTATTTTGTATGTCACTCTAAGGCTCTAAAGCCTAATTCTGACGCCTGTATGTTATTCTAAAGGGATCAATCCCAGAATAAATAATTATTATTATTATTAAGTTGGAATATTTTTTTTTTTTATTTTAGTACTAAGATCTTGTTAAGTTGAAGGTTTATATTTATACTTAGTTTATATTCTATACGTTAGTAAATTATATGCTCATATAAATATGAAATAAGAATATCAACCAATGTCGTTGGGATATATTCAACAGAAGTCGGGAATATAATTGATATTTATTGATTTAGCAATAGAAATTATTATTTTTTTAAATTTAACATTTTATATTATTTTAACTTACTTTTTTTTCTTTAACCTTACCTCCACTCTATAGGATCATGGGCAGTTCATTGATTTTTAAACCTAAATAATTAAAGATGATTTATTAATTTTGTATTTATTTATTTTTTTTTAATGTTATAATGTAGGTATAATGAAATATTGTTATAAGTTTGCAATGTGAATTACTCGTGTTTTTTTAAAAAATTAACTGTGCATTTTTAAAACTGTGCTTAGAAGCGAAAAGAATATTCTCTCCAAGAGTCATCCGGCGATGTCGTTGGAGATGTTCCTAATCAAGGGATGTTTTCCCTTCCGGAGCCGAGAGGGAAGGACATTTCGGTCCAATTTAGCCGGGCTTCATCAATTACAGCAGGGAATTTAGGAGGGAAAAAATGCTAAAGTTTCATTAGTTGCATCCCTTCCCCGAGGTTGGCTGTTAGTCTCGTTGCCCTGGGTAGTATATTCCTCTTCCCTTTACTTTTTTAAAGGTTTTAAAAAAATTAGTCCAGAGTAGGCTTATATCATTCAATTTAGTTTAGTAAATTTACTCATAATCCCTTTGCTATGACAATTGTTGACAAAAGTGACCTTCACACTGGGAAGTTATGAATCTCAACACACCTTACAAAGATGAATTACTTATTTTTCGTATAATTTTTTTCAAGAAGAAATTTCTGTTTTTTAACTTATTATTTTGTTTTAAAATCTTCGGGAAGTTTGCCCATTATCCAGTTCATTTTAGTTCACAATTAACACAAAAATGCACTATCAACAGCTTCTCACTAGCACTATCAAAATTATGCAAGTTTTAAATGAATAATTTAAAATTAATTAACACACTTTCATATTCAAAATCTTGAAGATAAGTTAAAATGTTTCTGAGTTTTTTTTTTATCTCAAGTGTTTTCATCCTATCCGTCACAACTGTCTAAAAATAACCAACGAAAACCTTATTTTTATTATCTATGTGTTAAATTTTAATGTTACTAATTATTTAAAATTTGTAAATTGATATATAATTGTAAAATTAGCTGTTTAAATAGTAAATTATATTTAACAAACTTATTATTAATTTTAAGTTAAAAAAAAACAAAAAAAAAACTGTACCGCTACAACTCATGAAGGGGTCAATAATCTGTTACTAGACCAAGGGTTGTGCATGGAGGTGATTTGGTTCGTCTGCCAGATTTTTAGTTCACTTAATGAGATTAGGTGGACTAACACACCGCTGCAGTGAAACAGGAAATAATTATCTCTGACAGCCAGATTCGAACCCGCGTTCTCGGAGTAGGAATAATGCCTTTCCATTGAGCTACCCACTTCCATAATCAATTTTAACTTATTTGTTTCAAATTCATCATTTATTGAAAATGTTGAAATAAAATTAAAGAAGTCATAAAAGGGCAATTTCTTCTAGAAAAAAAAAATAATGCAAACAACTAACACAGTCTTTTGGACTAATTGAAATATATAATCTTAAAGTTTCCTAATTGTTCTATTCCTTATTATTACAGATATTAGAATTAGTTGTGAATTGATTAAAAATATTTTACAATGTATATTATTTTTAAATATTTTATTTTCACTGTCACGCTTAACTGACTGGATGCTGACTTAACCGTAAATATTTAAAGCCTCCCCCCTACTACAATATGATATTGTCCAGGACCTTTCCTTATTTTTAAACTATCTTTTATTTACTTTTTTTTTCTAATTTTTATTTCATTTTTTAAGAACACGTTTGAATAATTAGAGACTACAGTATACTATAATACTGCTTATTATATCTACATAATTTATATTTACATTTTTTGTATCGGTTTTATAATTAACAGTATTTTAAAAATATTTTGTTTTATAGGTAGTCTCTTTTAATTTTCTATTGGTTATTTTTGCATTTTCTAATATCATGGAATTTTCAAAAGTTAAAGTTTTGATTTTTTGTTATGCTGTGATGTACCATACTGTTACCTTCGTATTTTTGCACTTACTTTCCTGTTGATTTAACCTTATTTTAGTTTTTTTACAGGTTTCCTCTATATTTAATTGTTCATAATTTTTGCTATTTATTTGATAAATCTCATTTTGTTTTTAAAATTTTAATGTTGGTCAAATTTGACATTGTTGCTATTACAAAATACAAAATGTTATGGGATCATATGTGTGAAATGTTTTATTTATATTCTCTGTCAATCTTGGTACATAATGGTTTTTCAGATTGGGTTAAATGAATTATCTAGTCAAAGCGTCAAATGTTCAAAATGTTCTATAGAGCTTTTAGGCACATCTCATCTCGGCCATTTTCTGACTTAAAATAAGTTTACCGCTGTTCTAATATATATTTATTATGAATATTTTCATTTGATATTATGTAGTTTAAGTAATATTTTATGTTTTTAAATAATTTAAATATTTATAATTTGTTTTATTATTTACAGGTAAGTGCTATTCATAAGACATGATGGTTAATACAAGTTGGAGGGCGAACTAAGTTGAGTAAGGTACTTATTTTTTATCTTTTTCAATTGTCTTACTTTTTTTTAATTGTAAAATGACAAAAATTGTTTAACTTATGTAGCTGCTAGTAATCCTGGTTTATATATAGGAGATTTCGGAGTTAAATATGGCCTTCTTTACGTCTTAAGTCGTTAGTTCAGGACCTATAAAGCCACAGAATCGGAATGTCAGGATTCATTTCTTGGGGCTACAGAGAAATATATTCTGTTATACCCCGTGGGATATGAACCCACAACCTTCTGACCAAGCGCACTGGAACTCACGCCCCAACCCCCTCAATTATCAGGTCCTTAATATGAATGGTCTCAAAACAAGGAATAAATGTTCTTTAGTAATTATAATGTTCATTAATTTATTACACAATAATTAGTTTTTATTAAACATTATTAGGAATATCTTGTTATAGCTGTCCATTATTTGCATCTGACAGAGACAAGTATAAAATAATTTGTATTAATCGAATTTTTGGAGTAGAGCTAAGAGCGATTATGAAAGCTTGGATATAATTAATCATCTACTGGTTTATAAAACCCACTTGGCGAACTCTCAAAGGGCTAGTTAGTTTCATTTATCTTGTCCACTTTAAATGGCTTTCAGAACCAATTCGGATCTCTGGGTTAACGAAGAGCTTAAGCAACGGCTTATGGTAACAGTATTTAACATCAAGGAAATGAAAATAAAAATACTGATTTTTTCATCCAATAGCTGTGCCTTAACCAACATTGTAACATGCATTGAATATGTAGGGGGAAAAAACAACAGTGTGAAGTAAATATTTTGAGAATGTTGTATTCGCTTGTGGCATTCCTGACATACGATTTGGGCACTCAGTGGTAGAAAACTGCCATTTTTGTGCAAAAACCTCTGAATTGTTTAAATCTTCTGTAATTCTCATGAATTCCTATGCTATTCAGGGTGCTGAATTCAATGGAATGCATTATTCATTTATTTTGATAATATATTTATATATTATATAAATCTTAACGATTTTATCATTAAAATAACCCCTCCCCCCCAAAAAATTTTATTCTGATTCATACTAGTTTTTTGATAATTGTTCTCACCTAATTTTGGTAGCAGCTTCCAAGAAGCCCCCTCACTTCATACGTCTCAATGCATTAATGATACACACACAAAAGTTGCTCTAATATTTCACTAAATTTTTTCTGGTTAATTAAAAATGTGTAAAAACGAATTTTTCCAGTATTAAATTGGTAGTAGCCGTAGAAATTTAGAAAAAAAAATATTTCAAGTTCCAAACCTACTTTTGAAAAACAACAATTCGTACACTAACTTTCGTTGGTATTGACTTGACCGAGGTATTTTTTTTTTTGGATATTGGATAATAAAAAAAACAGTAAAAATTCACTTTTTCTCGATGCCGAAATAACGTCTGTAAGATAGTTTATCTTTACAATTTACCTATGGATTACAAATATTATTTGATGTTAGAACTAATTACGGTGAATTAGTTTATAGGCATTTGAGTGTAAGAAAAGACACTCATCACCATGATTAGACACATTTCATTTTTGAGGGTTTTTCACACTTTCTACCACTGTGTGCCTCGGCAGTGACTTTGGGAACCCCTTCACTCAACCATCTAATTCTTTCGTTCTCCAACCCCTAAAAATCCTTTGTAATATCCTCAATCCTACTTAATTTGGCACAAAATAAATCATCCGTAGTGATCTTAATGTTCCAAATCAAGCTCAAACCAAATCTCAATTCTTTCATTCCAAACTCCCCTCCTAAATTTATTAGTTTTTAACCTTGCTTTTTCTTCCATTCGTGACGTTTCTCCAAGGCACCTCAAATGAAGATGATCCTTTAATTTAAAAATTTTATTAGAGTACTAAAAAAGGATAGTTCCTCCAAAAGTCTATATTATGCTATTGTTATACAACTAATATGACATTTGCTGGATGTAATACAATTATAAACTTCAATTAATACATAGACATTTTTTTTTTAAGTTGTATAAACTGATACAATATCACAAAGTCTTTGTTCAGTTTGATCATATAGAAGGTTTTTTTTTTGACAAATATAATTTATGCATTAATTAAATAAATTAGTTTTTTATTTATATATTTTGTAGTAAAATGAAATGATATTTTATACATAATATTTTCAAATTTCTTGAGACTGGTATTTATTGTTTCAATAAATCAATCTATGTTAAGTCTCAACACTCTCTATTATATAATCAACAGTTCAACGTTTCAGCCATCCTTAAACTTCCATTAATTACAAGTCAAATTACCCTATTTTATCATAATTTCAATAATTTGTATATCATAATTTTAAGTTTATATGATAGTTGATGCTGGCGGTCGAGCGTGATTCTGACAAAATCACCTCCTTGCACAACCGTTGGTCTACTAACAGTACTTCCTTACTGAACCCCTGACCCTTCATGGGTTGTAGTGGTACAGATTTTAATTTTTAATATGATAGTTGTTTATGTTAAGTTTAGTTGACTAAAAAAAATTTCAAGTTTTTCAAAATTAATGAGATTGTGACAAACTAGGGAATTTGACTTTTAATTAATGACTTGGGCAGAATACCCTGCAAAATGTTATAAATATTGGATGTGAGGTGTAAATTTATATTTATGATTAAAACACTCATAGGTAAAGAGTTTTTTAAACAGTTTAAAATTATTAGTATATAATATATTACAAATTATAGTATAATTATTCTTATATAATTAATTAATGCATCAGCTAGAGAATAATAGCCTGATATATCAATTTTAAGATTTTCTTTAGAATAGCTTAAACGTCAGAGATAAATAAAGAAAATTAAATGAATATGACCAAAAGAAGTTTTATTTTAAATCAAAGTGAATTAATTTACTTACCGATTGATTCTCTTCAATTTTAGACCAAACTTGCCCCTGATAGATTCACTAGTCCAATAGTAAAAGCGGATAAAATTGCAGTTGCCTACTTATTGCTCCAGGCCTCTCATCATTATTTTATGTAATTTTCCTATTTTATTTAAATATTTGTCCTGTCGATAGATTGGTTATTGATTATTATTCCAATTGTTTCTGAACCTCAAACTGTTTAACGTTTATTATTTGTATTTTCTATGAATGAGCACTGATATTTATTTGTTAAAGTAATGAGTGTATTGTAAAAAATATAATAGTCATTGTTTTATTAAAAAATGAAACTGAAGAGATATGAGAATATCAGTTACATTTCTACCATTTTCATATATCTGGCATTGTATTTTTAAGAAACGTGTTTTCCTGGGGTTTTATTACCACTCTAAAGGCGCGACGGATAATTTTATCCGTTGAATGGACCGTTGTATAACAATGGTTTGGGTACTATTACATTTTCAGAAAGAACCGACATTTGATACAGAGTTATAGTCAATAGTCATTCTCAAGCTTCGACCACCTTTCAATATTAAAAGATTAATAATTAGCAATATTTACTGAATTTAAAATATTTCCCTAATTGATTGATAAAACAGAAATCAAAAGTCCTAAATTGATATTTACTACCCTCTGAGCTTTTATAAAGACAAAATTGGGCCAAGAAAAGATATAAACTAACCAGGGCCTTGTTTCAAGCTGTTTAAGGTTGGTAACTTTAGCCTGGCACCAAACAGGCAGTATCTACTGTCCCTAGACGGCCATAAAAAAAACCTTTATCGTTTAAAATAAATCTCTGGTGGGATTTGGAACCTCAACCTCCTAGAATAAGGGCTCTAGATAGCTCGGAGTTAACTTTCTATATTCTGCTTTTAAGATATTACTAAAGTTACTGGCGTAACTTTATGGCACTTGTGCTAAGTAAGCATGGAGTGTGAAGTGGATTTTTTTTTTCACAGTAGGGTAATGATATATTTCTAAATGTTTGACATTTCGAATCTAATTATTTTGATTTTTATAATCTCATTATATATCTATATTTTTATCTGCTAAAAATCATAATTAATTCTATTCCTGTGGGATTTTACTTTTGAAGAAAGATAATGTATTCAATAAAGAATAATAGTCTTACCTCACTATTATGTGACTGTTATTACATTAAAACAAATCGATCGATAATAATTTATTTATTGAGTATACAATAACTGTAATTATTTTATTATTTATATTTATCTTGTTGATAAATGTATGGTACCTACAACAATATAAAACTGTATTAAAATATTTATTTTAAAATGTTTGTACTGCAGCATAAATTGAAAAAACACTCCGAGTTTTGAGACTTGTAGGGAGGACACATTGGCAGAGAGGGACTGAAGCCCTCCCCTATTTTCACTTTATTTTATTTTTTTTTTTAATTTACTTTAGGAAATCAATATCCCGAGAGGTTCAGAGCTGTCTGATGTGATGAAATCAGATTGGACTCTGCATATTTAATCTGGACCACTATAGATATCTCTAAATCACACACAAGTATATATATTTACATATTAAATAATTAGCTCACTTCGAAGAGATTTTTCAAAAGTTAGGATGACAATGAGTCCTATGCGGTCGCACGGATTTATTTATTAAATAAAAAAATAAAAGCTATGGTAAAAATACTTAGTGAACAATTGGATGTTACAAAATACTGTCTGATCGATGTCATTGCTGATACTGATCGAAGTAGTGAAATAGGCAAGTAATTTGATACATATTACAGTTCTGCTTATCAAAAAAACTATATAACTCTTTACCTTGCTAAACATTCAATCGAAAGGTAAGCTTACTGTAGTACTTCGAGTGAGGGATATGCACGTTTTCTTGACTTTTTTTGTTTATTTAATTTTTTTTGTCAGATTTACTGGCATTTCTGACATACGGAGGTGTATCCTACAGGTATGCAACCTATTCTAACTTGAGTGGAGCGAGAGTAGAAGGGATTATCAGATATTTATTCTGTGTGGACAAACACGAAATAAAAGTCCAATCCATCGAGACTTGAACCAAACAGCAACGCTGAAGACTCGTAGCTGTTCAGGTCTCAACACATTCAGCTACAACGGCCTCGCATTTTCATCAGTTATAATCTGCGTTACAAACTTTAGGCAAAATCATAGTTACTACGATTGACCCCATGTTCTCTCCCCCCTCTCAGTCACCTATATCATTGTTATATTTTAACTTTATTTAAAAGAAAATAATGTAGTTATTTTATTAAAGAGGTTTTGGTTTTTATTATAAGTTTTATTTGGTCTTTCTTTTTCTTCTTCTTCCACGTTCTTCCCTTAGATGGTCAGGTTAGGAATTAGAATTAGGAATTTGGGAACTCGGTGGTTCTCTAGGCTTCCATAGAGCTTTGTCTCTACCTCAGTTGGAGAGAGCCACATTAATCTCCATAGAAAACTAAATAACATAAATTTTGAGTTTTCGGTTCTTTTTAATGTCATAGGCAGTTTAGCTGCTGCACACATATCGTGTTACTCAGTCCGATAATTTGAAGAAGCCAAGCCAGTTGAAACAGTCTTTTCAGTATATATTGAAGACCACTTATCTTTTGAGTACTTCTTGTTTATGTTCTGGAGGGTAAGAGATTTCATAAGTTCGTAAGGAATGTTCTCCTTGGTTTTGGACGGTAGGAAAAATTTGTGACTTTTGAGATTCAAGCTAGGGAGGGGTGTCTTCTACTACTTGTGGTCGTTCTGTCGACATCCGTCTTTAACGGACTTCAGAAGCCAAATTTGAAGAGACGTGGTGAATACTTTGTTCATTTATTCGTCTAATATATCTTTCTGCCACAAATTGGTAATGGGATGGTTCAGTATAGTCTTGGTTGACAGATCATTGTTTGACAAATCATCCTGGAAAGTACTCCTCCCTGGGGCACGCCGTATTCGAACTTTCTGGCCCGACTCCTTCGTTCCGGCTCCTGCCTTCGTCGGCTGACTCGTGTCATTGAGCCATTGGAGGGTTTTATTATTTATTCCTGGGCTCCACTAAACCACCAAATTTCTCCCGAATCCAATCCTTACAGTCAAAAATCCTTCGTAAAATCCTTAACGCTCCTTACTTTGTCACAAATCAAGTCATCTATCAGGACTTCAATGGCCGATTTGGCCAGAACCAGATACCATTGTTTACCATTACCATGATAAACTTCTCAACCACCCAAATCCACTTGTTTCTAACCTGGCTTCTCCTACATTACCTAATAAACCTCCTAGGCGTCTGAAAAGAAGATGGCCTCGAGATCTTCTCCTCTAGAAATGTTATTGGAGTTCTATCAGTAGATTCTCCACATGTTTGTATCATGTCACTATGTCATCTACAGCAAATTTACTTGTTGTACATATGTGTATACAGTTTTAAATAACAATAATTAAATTATTAAAAAAAAAAATATTCCTATGTGGCTGCTTTTAGCCCTTTCTCAAAGGCCTTTTCGAGGTCAGAACTGACTGCAACCGTGTCATAATTGATATTACTATTTATAATTTAAACCTTTAAGTAGAAAGACGAGAGTTTTGAAAGTTCTTAAGGCGGTGATGTGTCATGACCCCCACAGGTTTTTATTTTTAAAACTATTTTAAATATCATTAAACAATTTTAATTGTATTTCTTAAAATTTAAAGTGTATAGAAGTAGGATATTAAAGATGTTTATGAAAATAAAAATACTTAGTTATAAAAAATAATATAAATCTACGTTAATATCCTTAAGGTAATTCATTTGACAATTAAATGTAAAAAAAAAAGTTTACCCATCAAAATTGGATAATGAACGAGACATCAATTCAAGGATTCATCGTGAAGAAAAAACAGTGCCTTTTTAAATCTTACAGAACTGCACCTGGTTTTCAAGTAATTTGTTTGGGGTTATGATTGACACCTTGTTTATTATTTTGGACGGCGTATAAATACTTTATTGCATTCTATGGAGTTTGACCATTGTGAATTGCATACTACCACGAACTAGAGTACAGATCCATTGCTTTGATGTTCTGTAGGGTTGGTAGGAATGCTCCAAACTGCTCGATAAAACTAAATTTTATAAGTCTCTGGGGACTTTGAGAAAAAAACTTTAATATTAATGTAATAAAAAAAATAAATTCAAACCACGTGAGGCTTCTCAAACCACCATGGATTGATACTCACCGGGTCCGTCCGTAGCTCAGGTGGTTGAGCCACAGGTCTTAGCAACCTGAGAACTGTGGACAGCGCCAGTTTGAATCCGGCCTGGGGTAGACGTTTTTCATTTTGTGGCGATCCCACGCAATGAAATACTTGAAGTCTTCACTGAAGTTAAGTCAAAACTTGTCCTGAAGAATAATTCTTGTGGAAATACCTAAAACCTTGGGGTGGTTTCAAGTCAACATTCCACAGATTTTTTTTTTTTTTACGTTTAATTGCTACCTAGGGTTCATTACATCCCACAACTAAAAGGTAATATAAGAAATTTCTAAAATCAAAATAATCTTGAAATTATTATTTTTTTTTTTATTCCAACTCATCCGCTCGTAAATTGGAAGGTAAACGAATGCGATCGTACCGGCTTTAACGTACCATTTGAGCCGGGGTGGTGACGGCTATTGAAATGTTTTTATTCACGAGGCAGACACAAACACAGGAAGAGCTGATACGGAATGGGCACCGCCGGTCCCGCCAAAAACCTTTCCTCCCGCCGGAAATTGCAATGGGAGGGCGGGAAGAGTGCTCTTCGCTTTTCTCTTGGAAAGTAGTAAATAATTCAGGGTTATCGCCCCCACCCCCAAGGGCGATTAATTCGCTTATTTTGGCGGGTCACTGAGGCCAAAATGCAGTTTATTCAGTACTTATCCCTTCTCCACTGTGAGCCATTTCTTTAGTTTGTATAAATGAATTTGTCGGATATAATTGTTTCCATAAATGTATTGGTCAAAAATAATCGTTTATCCATAAGTATTTGTACAATAGTGTACTTTCAATTTTTAAAATCTGATTAAGTTTTACAATAAACTAACATAGGGAATTGGAAATTACTCTTGGGCTGACGGATTATATATTATTATTATTTTTTAATCTATTAATTTCCTTGTATACGTGTTAATATTTATTTATACCTGTTTGGACAGCTATATTATATTTATTTGTACATATCATTACCGTTTTTAAAATTTATCATGTTGATAAATTTTATTTTAAATTCGTAAAAGAGAAAAATAATAATGATCTTTAGAGAAAATATATTTATAGATTTTTATGAGGTTACTGAAAAACAAAATATACATGTATAAAGATTCCTTTTTAGGTTTCGATTTATGATAGTACTTGGCCTGATATGCTAATATTAAATTATACACAATAAATATTTACCAGTAATCCTCTTATTTCAATATACTATATTTTATCTAGTTGAACGATTTTTTTTCTGAAACCAGGAAACATAGTTGTTTCTACAAATTACTTGAGAGTATATATTTCTGTGTTTATTGTTGCTCGTTTTATTTTATTTATTGTTACTGTATGCTAGGGTTATGACTGGAAGCAAAACATATCCTACTACCCACAATTTCGTTCGCTAGATACGGGATCAGAGAGAATCAATTTATAAAATTATTTAAAACAGAAATTTTTTTTTGTAAGGTATTTACAGACTTTTTTTTAAAAAAAGAGCCTTGAACGTGTACTTTTACATAATCGAAATTTGTTGTGGTTCAATAGCAATTGCACTTTCCTTAGACCTCCATAAGTGCTTTGAAAATTTATAACATTTGTAGAAAAAGTTGCGTTATTAATTGGTCAAATTGCTTCGACGAGGGTTGTATTGTAATTGGGCAAAAATGCTTCGACGAACGTTGTATTGTAATTGGTCAAACCAATGACGAGCATTGTAATGTAATAGAATGGTCCAAGAGAAAAAAGTTTCAACTCCGTTCACAAAACAAAACAAATGAGCTACTTATTTCCCCCTCTAAAAATCAAGCTCGACTTAATAAAATAGTTTCCGTAGTAAATATTAACTTTAAAAAAGCAAAAAAAATTCCGCTTATATCTTATGAAAAACTTTCTTTTTTTTAAATATTTATATTTGATTTTAGTTTATAATGGAGTGTACAGGCGTATAGAGAAACTATCCATTGGTAGCACTATAATGACATTTTTACTTCAGCTGGACTCGTGGCCAACTTCTTTTCAGGTGCCTCGGAAGATTATCGTGAATTGAAGAGGAAACAAGGATAGAAACTAGAGGGTTTGGGTGGTTAGAGAGTTTATAATGAAAGGAATGGTATCTGGTTCGGGCTAGATGGAACATGTAAACAACGGTCTTCATGTATGATATTATTTGTGACAAAATAAAGATTTTGGATTGGATAGGAGAGGAATTTGAAGGTTTAGTGGAACCCCAAACCTTAACTCCGTATGTCCAGATTGGCCTTATTACAGCCATATATATCAGTCTTTTGAAATGGGTTGGAAGTTTAGACCGCTTATCTAGTAAATGCTGCAATAGTCGAAATCAACCTGTAGTTCCCTGTTTTTTTCAGTCTTGTGTGAGAATTCCAAGCTAACCGTTGGTGATTGGACAAGGAGATTTGATGGGATTTGTTGATAAAGAACTTGAAGAATTCTTTGTTTGGTGGCAGATCAGACATATAATGAAGATAATTTTTTTTTTTTTAAACTGCTTTGAATCCAGAAAATAAAGAAGGAGAGTTTCGTTTAAAGAATTTGTGGGTCTCTTTTCCGATAAAAACAAACTTTCAAGTTACAAAACATAATTAAAACAGTGTTGCATGGTCACATAAAATTGGTACGTAACTAGAAGGTGAAGCGAATATTAAATTTATCCTTGTGAACATCGGCAATGTCAGCGAGAAACAAAAATGTTTCCACCAGAACATCAATGGCATGGAAAAGAGATGCCTGGGAAGGAAAAATGCAAACAAGATGGCTGACTACTATTTTATGCAAAAAATAAGTGGCACAGCTGAAGGGTGATAATGAAGAAAGAGAAATTTCAACCCACTTCAGAAAGAACTTGAGGCGTTGAATTCAACCAAAAAGAGGACTTTGATCTTCATCTTGGAATTTCTTAAGGGATTATATACCACCTTATAAGTATAGTCTTCTCTTATTTATAAAGCGTTACAAATCATTGATTCTTTAAATCGAACTAACATAATATCGACCGCTAGCAAAAACTGCTGAAGAATAAACAGCATTGCACTGAACGCATAGCTTCAATACATCAATACATACTTTACACACTTAGTAATACTATCAATATGATTATTTCAATTTAATACTGCCTCTTGCAATGGCCGTGTTAGAGCTGCTGTATAGAAGTTTTCTACCAAATATCAATATGTCCACTTTGGGAAAGTTATTATTAAAAATTATTATGGGAATATTTCGTGGAAATCAGTGTTTTTTCGTTGAAAATTTTGATTGGTATTTCGAATTTGTCAGCCTAAAATTTACATTTTAAGACAAACTTAATAACATTTTAATGTAGAATTCTGATTTGACGAAAAACACTTTAATTTTCAGAAGTTGATTTATTAATTTTTGATAGACTAACTCCTCAATAATGTTCCCTATTTAAAGTATTAAATTTGGTTTAAAACTTGATAAGTCGTTTCGATAAAACCTTAGGCGATACATAAAAAGTGATTTTAGATTCGAGAATAACTTTAAAAATTAATTTTAAAAACATCTAATGTTGTAAAGTGTGGTTTAAAAACTTTTTATATATAGTTGACCGTAAAGATTTTAATATAAGAAGATAGTCAGGGTTGCGGTCAAAAAAATAACAAATAGTTTAAAACTATTTGTTATTTTTTTGACCGCAACCCTATCTTCTTATATTTAAAAACTTTTTAAATGAGGAAAAGTGCGATTATACGTTTTATGAGGCTATCCTAAACCTGTTTATAAAAACCCCACGATTCAATGTAACTTCGAAAAAATAAAATAAAAAGTAATAATACTTCCTTCGGAGATTTTTCCAAAAACACCTCTAATGATTTTAACACCGATTCGTGGTCTTTACCCTCACGTTCAGAAGATATATTCATGAGAAAATAAATCAAATCAAATTTCTGAAACGTTTTATCAAATAACTACTTACTATTCCCCTCTCTTAGTTTTAAACTATTTGTTATTTTTTTTACCGCAACCATCTTCTACTATCTTCTTATATTTAAAACTTTTTAAATGTGGCAAAGTGCGATTATACGTTTTTAAAACATTTTAAGTTTTTTTGTTTTTTTTACTTTCAGCTAATTTTAATTTAAACTTAAAATTCATACTTTTTGAGTTCAATAACCAGTCTTGTAAGAGAAGTCATTACGATCAAGTATTACATGGAACCAATGTGCAACATCTGTTTATCTTACCTGTATTCCAATTTGCTGTATTCATATCTGGTTTGTTTATTCTTCCCAGCGATCTGTTTCTAGGTGCGGCGTCTGTTCTTGGTAACAACTGTAGCATGCTCGTTTCCCCTAAGGTGTTCCTGCGAGTTACATTATTCAATTTCAATATGTGAGGAAATAATTGAATGAATGATTCATAGAAGAAATGTTTAGTCATGTTTCCTAGGGTTGATGTGATGTAGCGGGATAGAACTTTTTTTTTTTATCATCATATATTTTGAATCTAGGATGCGATGGTGATAAAATGAGACTTGTATTTCTACAAAATATAATATTTTCGGATCGATAAATGGCTTATTCGTGTAAATATAAATTTGTATAGCGTTGGAAAAGTTTTTATCAATGAGTTTTTGTCGTTAAGCATATTGCATTTTAGGCATTTAAATTGTTTACAATCATGCGGCTGAAGTCGCTTTTCCACGTCATTGAGATTTCTATTCTTGATTAGATAGAACCAGTGTAGTATAAATTGACAAGGAATGAGTAAATGATAAATCATGAGGGAAAATTTAAGATGGCTGAAGGGGTAAATTAGAAACAGCTTCTAGGAACAGTTTGAGATGGCTAATGAGCTGAATATGAAAACAAATTTGATTTTAAAATTGTAGCTGTTTACGTAAAATTATGAAACTACCTGCACCAACATTCTAAAAAGAAATTTCCCTTTCTATATCCCTAATTTCCCATTCAATATCCCTAAAGAGAAATTGTAGAGATCTACAATTGGTGTGTGATATTAAGTTTGATAAATTTAATTTAAAGTAAATGTCAAATGATTTATAAAAGAACAGCTAAAGTGCTAAAGTACAGAGGAAGAGGATTTCAGTTTGTGGCATGCCTCACTATTCGCCACCTCATGCGTCAGAAAAAGGTTGGGAACTTTGATTTAACACTTTTACAAAATTATAAGAACAAATTCTCAATCTTTTTAAAGAGGTTTGGTTAGGATTCGAATTTAAGTTATAGGGACTACAGCAATCTAAACACTGTGCACGGTGAAACTCTGCAAGAAACTTTTAAGATTGGAAGTAAAAGAGAGGGGAATAGTAAGTAGTTATTTGATAAAACGTTTCAGAAATGTTATTTGATTTATTTTTCTCATGAATATATCTTCTGAACGTGGGGGGTAAAGACCACGAATCGGTGTTAAAATCATTTGAGGTGTTTTTGGAAACATCTCCGAAGGAAGTATTATTGCTTTTTATTTTATTTTATTATTATTTTTTTTTAACCTTGCTTCCTCTTCCATTCCTGGCAATCCTCCGAGGCGCCTGAAAAGAAGATGGCCTCGTGACCTTATATTGTAAACTGTTTTTAGAGTTCTACTACTGGGTAGTTTCTCTACATCTTGTATCATATCATTATGTGATTATGATCAAATTTACTGGTTGTATTTTTTTATACAGTTGTAAATATCAATAAATAAATAAAATTAAAAAAAATATTTTATTTTTTCGAAGTTACATAGAATCGTGGGGTTTTTTAAACGGGTTTAGGATAGCCTCTTTATTTTTCTCATTTTTTAAATTTTATACATTACCTTAAATTCGTTTTCAAACAAAATAAATCATTGATCATTCGATCTTTGAAGTTTGTAGAGTATCACACATATTAAAAAAATGTTTTCTCCTTACATATATTTATTGGGAAAAGACAATACCATTCATTGTTTATTTAATATTGTCTACATTTCAATGTTCATATAAGTTATTTCTAAATACATAATTAGAAACGCTTGACTTTACGAGTTCTAGTTGTTAAACCTGGAAAAATAATTTACTGAATGAGTTTCAGATTGGAAATTGACCCTTGGAATTCAATACTAACTAAAATGATGCCAAATTTTATTATTTTTTTTATTTCTTGAAAACCAATTTATTGGTACAGAACTACCAATGTCCTATTGTTTATCTTGCCTTATGGGTAGTTATCCACAAACTGGTTCACCAACTCCTCTGGACACTTAAACGTACAAGGGACCACACGCCATATAAAGAGGGACAAGCACTTTACGGCTTTGTTTATTGGGACCGCGTCTGGTTTTCTGTTGGAATTATAGGGACCAATAAATTTTATAGGATCCTCCAAAGAGGCCATTTGGCAAGGAGACACAATTAGCATCCTTTATGGTTACTTAGCAGGGGACCAGGCTCAGAGCCTAATGGAAACTGTCTCAATGTTGTCAATTAAATTTTCAGTTAAGTACATTCAAATGAATTGATGCCAAAACTGAGAGCTCAGCTGACCTATATTGGGTTAGTGCTGCTTCATGGGATGGGTTAGGTCAGTAATTAGGGCCTCGTTATCGAGGCTTTTATTAAATCTGGAAGCCGTGTTGGGCTATGACATTAAATATAATGGTTTATTACCAGGGCTGTTAATTAATTATCTGTGGAATTTATGTTTTAGCAGCGTATATTATAATAATAATTTGGAGACTTGAATAAAATTTTACTGTCTAAGGTTACATAAGTATAAAAGTATAATTCAAAGCTATGTTCAAGAAACGTATTGGTCTTTTGAACATAGCTTTAAATTATACTTTTTGCCAAATCAGTAAAATACTTAGGCGTTACCTAAGTCAGTAAAATTGTATTCAACCAACTTATTAATTTAAATCAGAAAAAACAAAGAACAAAAATACGAAATATTTCCATATTTTAATGAAAAATTCAAATTATAGCCCAGAAATAATTTTCAGTACTCAAGGGCCTATGATTAAATGTGCCGATCCCATGTACACCTTTACTAACTCAACTTACATAATTATTAATTATTAAAATATCATCAAATATTGAATTTAGATATTTAAAAGCCTTAGGATTATCGTTTAAAAATTTCATGTGTGTAATTTATTAACATTATAATCAATAGATTAATTATTTTTTATATATGATTGTTTGAGAGTGGTTTAGTTTATTATCAATTTACACAATTTTGATCCTTTTTTTATCTCATCTTTTATTCTTTAAAATCCAATATTGAAGGTTGTATCCTTGAGAATGGCCTGAGGGCCGAAACGATGGAGAATTTTAAAGAATAAAAGTTGAGAGAAAAAAGGATGAAAATTGTGTAAATTGATTGAAAAATACATAATTAAAATAAATTAATCACCAAATCCTGCTTAGATGTGTAGGTCTATTTTTAAAACCTGAAAAATTCTACAGATACGTGATAGAAGAGACAATACGGGTCAGAGGTGAACTTGCGAGGTTAGGGCCAGCGGAAGATCATTTGAAAAATGGCTTTCCCAACCGAGAGACAGAAACGGTTTTTCTTTTCGATAAAGAAAGTCATCGGTGGGTCCTGTCGTTTTCCCCCGAATCCTGGAAGAAAGCCTAGCCATTGGGCCTGGAATGGTTGGGATCTGTAGATTCCGGGCAGCTGGTCCTATCTCCAACCTCCGATAATGACTCCATCGATGAAGTCTACCCCTAATGGTTCATCAATGATGTCCCATCGGGCCTTTTGTTTTGTAACTGCTCTGGAGCAATGTTAGTATAATGGTTCCTACCGCAGTTATTTCTCAAAACTTATTCTTTAACGGGATAGAAAAAGGTAATTAGTTGAATGCTATAGAATAGCCTATGATCGTTGTACCCTAAATAAAAATTCACCTTAACCAACCAATTTTATAATGTATAAAACAAGTTGTGATCTGATTTCAAGTAAATTATATTTGATTATACCTTAAGTCTTTGGGATTTCTACCTTGTTAAAAAGAGAAATAATTGTTAAGTCTTCTGTCGAGCTCAAGTTATTTTCTATCTTTAAAACATGCGTATAAGATGCAGACTGTAATCTGTTTGAAGGAGATAGATTTTTACAATTGGTAATAAACGGCGTCGTAGGCACTAAGTGACTCCTAGCAGAATAGGAGTTTCTTGTCCCCCTCTTTCCTTTCTTATTCTGAATATTTGACGTATCAATGGTAAGGAACTAAGGGAAGGGCATTCTGTGACCAATCCCATCAGGCCTTTGCGTCTAATCCGTCCAGCTTGTTGAAATTTATAGTCAATCGGAAGGGCTGTTCGGCCTTGTGTGGGCGTAAACTAAAAGCCAAGTCACCTTGAGTGAATCACATCTTCATATATTTTCCCGAAGGAGTTTAAATGACGTTATTTACAAAATAATCCCATTTGAGTAACCTATGACGGCCGCACCGGACTATTGCATGGGAATCGCTCGTCTTGCCACACCTCTATTGAGTCTCAGTCACTTATCACTATACATTTATGACTGGTATTAGTCTTTACTTCACTTTCAAAGTGTACATTACTAGTTAATATTAATTTCCTAAATCTTTCCTTATTTTTATAAAATATTTTTAATGAAAAATTAACTATAGACATGCAAATTCTCGATCTATAATGAGATGAAAAGGTTCTAAAAAAATTCTAAACTAAATACATATGTTGTACGTTAATTAGAGAAGTTTTAAACGTATGTCAACCAACAAAATTAAAACACATATTTTTTTTATATAACATAATATTTTTTTTTTCCTTTTAATCTAATGTCGTTTCTTCAAGTCAGTCTCCAGCCCAAATAAAAACTTTGATGTACTTAATTTAAAAGCATGGTTTCTACTACTCCTTTATACTTATTAACTAATGTTAAAAAAGTCGTTTCAGTGTTATAAAATGTTTTAAAATTAAATTATCTAATAATTATAGTAATTTATCCAGCATAACGATCACTCCCCGTTCATTGTAATCCCCCGACTATATCCCTACAAACGTAAAATCCGCCTACTTTGTTAAAAATATCAACGTGGCAACAATTTTGTTCTCTATAGTAACCTTATTAAATGTCCAGTTTAGAATTTATTATTTTATCTTTCATAGGTGATTCATATTAAGCACTGTAAAAGACATGGTATTGAACAATATAAAAACAAAAAATGCACACAAAGACAATGAATTAATTTGTATTTATTGTTCACTAACAAAATATATATTGTGTAAAATAATGGTTATTTTACAAAGTACATATAGCATTCCCATCCCAGCATCGTTTCCATTTTAATTTGGAGTCTGGAGTGTCCATTAAATTTTCAAAATAGGTATATTTTGTGGTTCAGGGATGAAAATAGGATTCCTGCTAGTTTATTAACTTCTATACTCCCACTCTGACGTCATAATAGCATTCGCAAACAAGCTGTGATGACGGCGTAATGGAATCAGTTGCCCACTAGCTATTCCAGCGAACAGGACTTTTGGAATTGAAATGATGAAGCATATATACAAAATCAAAAAGAAAATCAAAACGAGCAGAGCTTCATCACTGAGATCATATTTTCTCGTTATTTTTGCTGAAAATAACCATGAAATAAATGGCGAGGGGAGGAATGTATTGCAAGTTGAGACAAAAAGTGCAATTATATTCATATAATAGTATTTTTCAAAAACGTACTTGTAAGTTTCAATCCTCTACCTAAATTTAGAAGCGCTGTAAAAGTGTATTTTTTTCAGTACCCTGCGCTTTAAATAGATATGAATAATAAACAAATATGTCTGTTGTATGCTATGCCTCCTCCATATATTAGAAGGAGAACTTTTTTGTTTATAACTCCGAAACGGTGCTTCTTTGTGATAACGTTTCTACATAAAGACATTTCCCCCAATTTAATATTGTTGTTCTGCCGTTAAGAAAACGTGATAAACAGAGTTTCTACTTTTGCAGAATTTGATCCAAAGGGGACCGCTCACATATAATAAATATAAATGCATATTTATGATATATACAAATTTTTCTAATATTTGGCACCATTCACAGGTCATCCTAGAAACTCACTGACCATTTATTCTATTATATTTCAAAGTCTTGTCCGATTAGAAGTTGTATATGCTTGTACTAATGCCATTTTTATTTAATCAATAGCACAATCTAAAACAAAAAGAAAGAAAATAAAAACCATCGTAATTATTAAATACTATTTCTTAAATTACGGGACCAATTTTGTTGATTGATGTTTCAGTTTCTTTGAAGAATTTGAACATCTAATAGCTGTATAAAAAAATTGATGATCTGTACACAATTGCTCAAAAACGCGTTTTTTTCACGTTTTTATTTCCATTAAAAAAAACAAAAGTATTATTTAATTTTTCACAAAGTTAAACTTATTACAAATAAATTTAAAAATCGTACCCATACTACCAAAGGCAAAATTAATACAAGCCATATTGGATCAGAGATTTTTTATTTGTTATTTAATGGTAAGGGCAAATAATTTATTTAATGTATATACCATTGTGAAATAATTGTGTTTTTATTTTTATTTACATATATATATTTTTTTATAAACTAAAATATATATCCTAAGCCCAGAGACTTTGTTTTCGATTTGGTTTTAATTTATTTAATTAAATTGTTAGTTAATTAAATTAATTAAATTTTAAATTTAATAAAAAGGTTTTATTATTTAATTATTCACAAAGTTAAAATATAGCCTACCTAAAAACTATAAAGAGGCATTTATTATTTGTTATTTAAATATGACTAGACAAGAGGCTTGGATTTCGATTTGGTTATAGTTTAGAAATATTCTACAGATTCTAGATTCTAGCATCACGTAGGTAATCATCATAGAAATTATAGGAAAGGATTCAATTAAAAATACTTTTTTTTTTATAAATACATAAATAGCATAATACTCGTAATTTATAAAACTACAAAAAATGTTGCTTAACTATCATGGTACATTATTCCAATATAATTACGTTTGGACTGATCTTACAATTGGGGATGAAATATGGACAGCTTGAGCTCTACAAGTTATGAGCTTATCGAGCTCTGAAACTGTGGGTAAACTGCGGAGGATATATTTCAGTAGGGAAACGCCTAGGGGTTACGTCCTACACTTCACACTTCGTGATAAACTCCTGACCACTTTACCTCCACCCTGTTCCACGATCTCTATCATAAATGATATTCATTTTACAATTTAGTTTCTCTGTTTAATGTGAATAATTTTACATCTACCTTACTACTAATACTACCGTGCTCTGTATAAATATATAAAATTACAAATCATTATTACAAATTATTTTATTAGCTCTAGTTCTCAGGATTGATCCAGGTTTATGTCTGTTTTTCAGCTTAGAGTTAACATGAATAAAAAAAAATATATTGTTTAAATATCATATTAAAAACTTATATTATATGACATAGCATCATGTTCACTTGCTTTTAGAATAGTAACTATTTCTGTTTCATTTCAGTTAAATTTCTTTATTTAATGTCATAAAATAATGTTTAAAAAAATATCTTTAACATTTGAGAGCAATCTAGACATATGGAGTTGAGCTTTGGGGCTCCACAGAACCTTCGAATTCCTCTCGTATTCAATCCTTACAATCCAAAATCCTTAATGCTTCCTACTTTGTCACAAATAAAATCATACATAAAGACCTTAATGTTCCCTATGTAACCGATATAGCCCGAACCAGATAACACTCCTTCCATTATAAACTCTCTAACCACTCAAACCCCCTAGTTTCTAATCTTGCATCCTCTTCCATTCCTGACAATCCTCTGAGGCGCCTGAAAAGAAGATGGCCACGAGACCAGCTAATGTAAAATGTCATTAAAGTGCTACCAATGGGTAATTTCTCTATACGCCTGTAACACTCCAATTTAACTTAGATCAGATTTACTAAATGTATTATAATGTACAGTTCTAAATAGCAATAAATAAATATTTAAAAAAAAAACATTTGAGAGAAAATAACTGAGTTTCAAATAACTTTTATTGCATAAATTCAATATTAAACTGTAAAGTGAGCATCTTTAAAATTTCATGCAGGCACAGCAGAAAATGATCAAAGAAGTCTGATGGCATGTATATATAGGTTTATTGTATTTTTTTTTTCTCTATATGTTAATCAAACATATTTAGGTTTAACTCTCATTTCTGGCCACTTCAAGCGACTCTCAACACATAAGGCCAATTAATTAGTTCCCTTTTTTCTTTTTTATCTCTTTTGTTATTCTTTTCGTTTAATACATACATACATACCACAGGGAAATGATATATGTATACATACAAGTGGAGTATTGCCTTGTGACATTATGAGGTTAGTTGCAGGGTCCAATTAAGGTAGTTAAGAACCTCTAGCCAAAGCCAGTGGGTTACAGGAACCGGGCCTTTAATTAATTTCCTACGACAGTAACTGGCTACTAAAGTTGAGCTGTTATTCAATATCCACGAATAAAAAGTGATGTAACATTTTATAAAGTGAAGATGACATAATTGTGAACACTGTCAAATGAGAAATGGTTGATGGTGGAGACAATGTTCTACTTCACCTATATGTTTTTTCTGTTGAATTATCTATAAGTAAAATTCATATTTATAATTTATATCACATACAGTCGTAGTCGACTTTCAATTAATTTAGGTGTTGTTTATTCTATTGTTAATTAAAATTTGCAACTTTATCAAGTTAAAAGTTGGCTTCGTAAAAGATCATATAAGTAAAGCAACGACCTTTTTAGTAAGATAATAAATTATACTTTAAAAACAGGTGAAGCGCTAGGTCGTAAATCTTAACTGAAAAAATGAAAGTTTTCTGTGTTAAAATGTTTTTTAGTTCTCATCTTTTGACTTAACTCAAGATTCAATTATCTTAATTTAACACCTATGTTATTCCTTTTAAAATACAAATTCCTTAAAAGGTTATGAAATAATACATGAAATGAACCCCAAAGAATTTGGTAAGAAACTACTATTCATTATATATGTAAGATACCATGTTTTAAGGCCTTGTGCTTTAGATATATTGCCACCATGGCCCACCCCTGTGTACTAATAATCTTAGTCTTATCTTGAAAATATTTGTTTATTCCGAGCAGAGCCATATTTGACAATATTTGCTCTTATCGAGTGACGTCTATGAAAGTTGTTACAATTCCTAGTTACCACCAGATAATATGATACTATTATAGCTCTATAGTTTGAATGTTTTGAAATAGCACTTTACTCGTAAAAAATTAAATGTTTTTATAAAGTTAGACTAGCAATACCGCGTAACTAAAAGAGAGAGAGGGAGAAAAATGGTTTAATTTAAAGTTATAAAAGTAGACATCAAACTGTGAATTCATAATTATTTCATTATAATATTAGGTTAAACTAAACCATTAAATTCTACCTTTATCCTGTCCCTCCTTAAGTTAGTGGATGTATTACCGATTCACCTAAGAAAGTCAAGTAATTCTTCAAATTTATTATCCCTTCTAATGGCTTATATAAAATCTACTCATTACTGAACTATTAGTTGCCACAGTCAGTGATTAAATGGAGAACTTCGTGAAATAACTTCTGTGAAGTGAGTAGAAGAAAAAAAAAATTAGACGTGTCCGTTCCAGAGGAAAATTATAGTAAATGGAGCAACGATTATCTCCAGTTCCAGGAGGAATTTTCTTTGTGAGCGTTCTAATAACTTTCCCAATAGTGACTTTGCCCTGTCGGCTTGAGGTCAGTTTTCTTTTAGTACAGTTCATTGCAGGTTTATTTTTTTCATAAAAGTTTTGAGGAGTATTGATATTAGACTGTAATACATTTTCGGGTCACTGATCACGAATTTTCAACTTTTATTTCATGAATTTATTCAGTAAGAAATCTTAAGGAGAAACAAAAATAGATTCTTCCAAGGGAAATTGCCAACTGTGTTGTGCAGGTATAATAAAAAGTTAATTTGACAAAATCAAAATTAGTCTGGAAATGTTATATCATAAACAAATTAATCGTTTATGGCTTTCTCGAATATTTATGTGTGTAATTTTTATTGTATATATATATTTTTTTTACCAACTGACCCTTTGAAGATTTTTTTAAACCTCTTATCCTTCCTTAAGGCCAAACAAAATAGGTGTTAATTTATTGCTTATACCTACTGTGTTGTTAACTCAAATATTGTTTTCTTCAGACGTTTCGAATGTTCTCACTTAAGTTTTAATAATTTAATATATTTTTATTACAATGTATTAAGTCAAGTAATTTAATTTCTAATTATATATAGACAAAACAGTTAAATTTGTTATAAAACTAATATAAATTAATTATTATAAAATTAAAAAAAATATACATAACTCTGTAGTGCTACATTCCAGGAGGGTCAGTACTATTTTAATATAAATACAAAATATAAATAAAGTAAATAAAATAATATTGAGGGCTTATAAAATAGAATAAATATCTTTATCACATGCATAAGGAACAAATGATTACTTCTTAAAAAGAAGGCTATAAAAAGTTTACATAAACATATAATACATATTCAAATTTTGATAAGGAAAATCGATTTTACATAAGTAAATTTACCAAAATTGATAGCTTTATTAATAATATCAAATTGTATTACAAATATTTGGAGAGTTTACTTGTTATATAGATTTGGTTGGTTATAGGAGAGACTGTTTATAACAATAATTGGGAATTATTTTATTTACGAGACAGGTAATTGTTATATATTTTAAAAATTTTGCAAAACTGTAAAATAGTCCGTTAGTACTACACAACAATGTATATATTGTTGTCTTATTATTTATCTATCTTGTCTTATTCAAGGGCTTTACGTATACTGTATTTATAGAAAGGAAAAATAAATATACTCTGATCGATAAACATAAAACAATATATTATAATAATGTAGTACTTATTTTAAGTCCTTTATTATCTGTCAGAACCAGGGTGCGATATATTTAAATGACAATCGATGTGGAATGAAACACCAACAAATAAACTAAATATGAAAAATGAATTTAAGCCCTGGAGTATCTTATCAATGTTTACGAAATAAGCATTTGAGTGTTTCGAGTAAATAAACATCTTTTCTATCTTTCCATTATACCACGGCAGTATACTGTTTTTACTTCTCCTTTCTTCATCTTAAGTGAAACAAATAATTTTGGCTTATTCTTCTTAACTGTTTTAACGGAATTTGTATCATACTATAATTTTAGCCATGAATACCAATTATTCATGTACAACCTGTAGCCTTTATTTAAAATAGATTGATCCATATCCAAGACTACACTTTTAGCAGCAGGTGTATCCCGTTATTTTATCCCGGCCGATAAAGATTTTGAATCGTTTACAAGAGCCAGTTGAAGATTTTCAGAGTTCATAAAACATTATACAGAAACGAGCTCTTTTACTGGGATTAAATTAAATATAATTTATTCGACCTTTGAATTTCATTACCGATTTATCAAGAGATGATTCATTATTTGAAGTATAAAGATAACAGAATATTTTATGTAGGTAATCTACTAAATTTCTAATCGTTCTTATTTTATCACTTTCACATAGTTTTAAAATCCAAAAAATGCAGAAAACCTGAAATATCGTAATCTGAAAACCTATTACGTTTTTGCAAAAAATATTTTGACTAATACATTGCCAACTTTGTTTTCTTTACTTAAGATATACAAAGCAATATATGATTTTATTTTGTCAGAATTTACAAGAAACCACCATTCATTTTTTCCCATAACCTTATTTTCCTACTAATTGTCTGGCATACCTCTTTGTCTCCTCTATCATTATATTCCGTAAAGTTTTATTTTGAACTGCATTTAAAACATCAAGGATTATCAGTTAGTCTTCGTAACTTCAAAGATAAATAAAGTACAAAGGATGTAATAACCTAGATATTGATCGCCCTGAATAAACATCTTATCTATTTCTGTAAGTACGGGATTATGTATTCAAAACAAAATTTACCAAGCTACTGAATTTAATCTTTCGCAACAGATGCACATTTCTTTGAAATGAACTAGAATTAACTAGTTAAATCTAGTTTCAGTTGCAAGGACATATCAGAACGTCGTGTACAACAGTACAAATTCATTGCGCAATAATACGTCCGTTTTAACCAGCCAAAGGTTTAAACAAAAACAAACAAATGATTGAAACACATGCCAGATATTTTCTCTTAGTTTTAGAAGCTCTGAAACAATATATTCCACCACGTTCGATGGTGAAGCAGCTAACAAAAAAAAAAAAAAAGGTTTGAAAGTTTCATAATTATGAGAGATAGTTGACCGTGGATGATAAATGAGGAGAAGATGGTTGGGGGTGCGGTCAATGAAACACAAATAAGTATGATTAACTTATTTTAATGTGCCGACGTTTCGGCTAGAGTTTCTAGCCTTCTTCAGGGCTAAAAACAAAACGTTTTTATTAAAACTTTTTTTTAAAACAAAAAGTTTTATAAATTATTGTCGGGTACTTTATGTTATGCCAAAGATATTATCATCTTCATTGTTTCCTATGCTGAAGATAGTCCTATTCTGGGTTCGAAACGACAAAAATGACTAATTATAGAACGAAATATGTAAATTTTAATAATTTAGGTACTCAGTAAAATTTTTAAAAAATAAATAAATATTTATCTACTTCGGTCCATGCAGTTTTTAAACAACCCTAATCTCCGGTATCGATAATGACAAAAAAGTAAATAGATCCGCGCACAGCTATACGTATTCCATCAGCTCTGTTTGAAAGACTTCCACTCCTCGTTCAATTAAGCTTTCATCATGAGAGATACAGGTTGCAATCCCAACTCATCCTGACTGGGATCAGCAGTGTGGAAGTAAGCTTAGGGGGAAAGCGCCGCGGATCAAAGGAAATTCCACCCTCTTTCCGCCATGAAACACCTTAATTATGCTCTTCTTAGATAAAAAAAAAATTCAAAACCAAATAAGCCTGAAAAAAATATATAAACTTCATAATATGTGTCATACATTTCTTAACTGACTTGTAACTTTATAATTATCGGTTTCTCCGTTAGATTATCTGATTATAAAAATAATAGTCTAAGAGACGTTTTTCGCCCTAATTTTTAGTTATTTTAATGAGAATCATATACACTTACTATCGATGTTAATGACTCTGCTTACCATAGTTGGGAGGAATAAAAAATGGTGAATGTTTCATTTGAAGATTCGGAGCATATCTTTCATTTAAACTGCTTACAACACTTAGAAATTTAATAGAACATCGTTTAGAGTTGTGTAATTGTGTTAAAATTTTAGCCTTATTAACTGTTTACGTTCAATAGTCCTTGAGATCAAAACTTCCACAGCTTCTGTTCAACATGAATGCCATTATAGTTGCCAAGAGACCGTGTTGGAGGCCAAAAACCAGATGGATAGACGGAATCAACAATCATGTGAAAGAGCTGCATGCAGCAAATTGGCAGGTAGTAGCCCAAAAAAGGCAGGTGTGGAGAAGGCTGGTTCAGGCGGGCAAAGATACAAGACTACTACAAAGCGATCAAAGGCCAACAAAAAAAAAATACCTAAATAAAATCAGTGATTACTGTGCTTAATTTGGAACATCAAGCTCCTACCATCCATTTGCCTACCGAAATCGCAAGTAGTATGGGACTGGACTATACGTGAACAAAGTCCATATAAGAAAATATAGCACTGAGATCTGAGCAATAGCCCTTTTTACTTGTGTTCAATTAAATTATTATGACTGACTAATTTTACAACCAGTCCAGCTGAAGAAAGAGGAAGAAGATGAGGAAGATAAGACAACAAGACCTTCAGCTTCATAGAAACCTTAAATAAATTAACCATCAATCATCAGAAAAGTAAAATTTCATTGTCAATGGTATTTCTATATATTATCCAAAAATTCAACTACTATTATTCTGAACAATGATGCACACCTCTTTTGTCCTAATTCTATAAAATAAGTTTTTGGCATAAAAAATTATTAATAATTAGAGGTTTTCTTTCTCTTTTTATAATTTTCATTTTATAAAAGTATAGCACACAACACCTCTTACCAGCAATAGGAATTATTATAACTAATAATGATAATATCCCCAAAGATAGGACAATAGCAAGAACAAAAGCAGTTGAATTAAAACGTTTATTTCAATATCAAAAAAAAACTTTTTAACTTCTTAAAACCACCACAAGCCATGCTCAAAAAACTTAAATAGTATAATATTAATAAATGAAATATTCTTTCTAGTAAAATTCCCTTTTTTTTTCTTCGATATATGTCACGCATTACCTTCATCAACTTATTAAATTTTAACTACGAAATCCAGCGAAAATTGTTATTGTTATATATTATGTAATGTGAGATGTAACATTTGCCTGTACTAACACTTGATGGCTACATGAATATTCAAAAATAAGTGATAATGAATTTCACGAATGGACAAAGCTGGAATCTGCCAAAGCTTTTATCCCTCCTGAAAAGAGTGAAGGAGTGGATTATTGATCCGGAAAAGAAGATTACCTACGCATAGGAGCTTTTAGTTGAGAAAACAGTGTGGCAGGGAAAACAGACTAAATGAAATTTTAAATTACGCTCCAGAAAGTTGAGCTCTTAAAAGGCCTAGTGGAGCTTGATTAAATTTAACTTTTCAAGAACTAGTGACATTTCTCGACTGTGGTACCGAATTTTATTTATTCCGACTAGTATTTTGTTGTTAGTAGAAATTTATCCATGTGTTTCATACCAGTTTTATTATTATTTTCTTTGAGATACAATCCTTTGTGAGGGGAATAAAAAACGAAGTAAAATTTTACCTATTATTAAATAATTGAATTAAAATTTCCTATTCTAGGAATATAGTCTAGATGCCGGTCAATAAGGTACAAAATAGTAGAAAACTATTTAATGTTAACCTACGTTTCGCCCTACTTTGCAGTGGTTCGTCAGGAGTAAATGAAAAACAATATACAAATATTGTAAGAAGTGACAGAACATTAGAATAAACATAAAGAGAAAGAAATAAAATAAGCAAAAACATATTACTTTTTTAAAATATAAAATAACAAGCTTAAGTTAAACGGATATAAATATAAGTGGTTAGGAGACTAATAGGTAATAAATACAGCCCGGTGTGATAGGATTGTAAATAATGAACTAGAGTATTAAGATGTAGAATGATAATAATTACAGATAGTTGTAAATATGCTAAAGAGGTAGTTGTAAATGGTAAACAGGTATGTGATGTAAATGTGGCAAAGGTAAGGCCTTATCCTGGTTTAAAAAGGTAGAAGACTGAAAAGAAATGGAGGAAGAAACTATTTTTGCGCCGATTTTAAATTCTTATACTAGAGATGTGCTAATATAAATTATAAACGCCTAATGAACCCTGAGGTTTAATCCCGATACCACCAATCGCTCTCTACATACCCTCCTCCTCTAGATGCTCCTCCAAACCCAATTCTGCTAAATCAGTTATAACGCAATCCTCCCATTTACGTTCCAGTCTACTCCTTGGACGTTTACCCGTTTGTTCAGTGTTTATTAACATTTCAGGAATCCGCTCGTTAAAAGACCTACAACCTTACACGCCGCAATGCTTATGTAGACTTCTAAATTTTCTTTTTTCTTTCTCCTCCTTTTTCGATCCGAATATTTTACCTAATACTTTATTTTCGAAAACCTTAAGGCGTTTATGAAGCCACGTCTCCCTGACATGGGCTAACGAAACTAAAATATATACATTCATATTATTATAAACTAATCACATCGGCATAGAAATATTGGTGTTCCAAATCAATTAAACCTTTTGACAACGCATAAAAGATAGTATTGAAAATAAATATTGATATCCTGTAAAATATATTATTGGAAACCAAATATTGATCGTATAATATGTAATTTATCAAAATATTACAATAGATATTAATATCTAAATACCAATCAGGGGCATTACGATATCATCGAAGTATCAATGCTTTAACTGGAGTACCAACATCCAATATTATTTAAAGGAAATAGAATCATATAAATACTTTGGAATTGATACTCATTCTGATACGATACTTTAATACAGATACATTACTTCTCATGTACCAATGTATTTATAAATTTAATTAATCTTACTTATTGTACTTATTGTTACAAGTATTGTTTAAAAATAACAAAGAATATAAAAAAAAAAAAATTATAGTGACGGGACAAATAATAAAATGTCAGAAGATGGTATAGGTTACATCGATATATCTAATTATTAACACACACAATTTTGATCCAAATATACTCTCAACTTTTATTTTAGAAAGTCTCCAACGTTTCGGCCCTCAGGCCATTTTCAAGGAGACAACCTTAAATATTGATGTCATATTCTTTTAAAAAATTTCTGCTGGCTAATTGCCCATGTCATATATAACTTTTTATATTTTAAATCTAAAACTTTTTACATAAATAATTTTCTCTTTTTTGACTTTAATCTAATGTTAAATGAAAAAAAAACAGGACCTATAATAGAAAATCAAAATCATTTGGCCCAACAGAAAATGAAAGAAAAAACTAAACTTCTTGATAAAATTAACAAATAAAAAATCGTTTTATGTTTTATTTATTCTAAAATAATTAGTATATTAGGTAGGATAATCACAGTTCCCGTGAAAATGTAAAAATAAATTATTTGAAGAACGTAGTACAACTATAACAGAGTTTAGATGTAGCTGCGGTGTCCGAGTGGTTAAGGAGTTGGACTTGAAATCCAATGGGTTTTACCCGCACAGGTTCGAATCCTGTCCGCAGCGAGTACTTTTTAATTAAAAATCGAAGGATCAGTAAGGAGAGTACTTTTATACATTTTTACTACAATAATTTATATTATTTTTCGAAATTTATTCCCGTAAACAATGATTGTTTATGTTTTACAATGTACACCGAATGAACTATCAGCACATAAATTTCCATTGACGAATATGTATAAGTGGTACTTTCCTTACTATCACCTAAATTAGAAATGTAATGAAGGTGTTTCAATGTTATCAAAGTCTCGGTATCCTATATTCAACCATTTTTACTTTTCAGGGCCTCGTTAAAAAAAAAAAAAATACGTATTTTTTGTACTGTATCCATTTTACTTTTTTGATTTAGTTTGTTTCATACGATAATTAACTATCAATATAAATTAAAATTTATGCTTCTCCTCTGTCTATCATAAGCATATTTTGTTGTGAATAATATTATATTATAACATTTATAATATATATAAAATTATAAATTACTGTTAATGTACTTAGTTCGCGCTATTTTAAGTGTTGGAAAATCTTTGTAAGGGTTAAAAAAAAGATCATTAAAATTCATTACATTTCATTCCCTAATGAAGCAGAGACTCCCAAGGGTATTCAGTGACACTATGTCCTCTACAATGCGATATACAATGTCCATTTTATCTCGATAGTATATTATTATCCTTATAATAGGTATTATGCCGTACAATGTTATGTCAGTTCAAACTAAGGATATTGATATTTACTTTCAAAATATAAATTTTTCTTTAGCTTCTATACATTTTTCTCTATCCCTGATAAGTTTTTTTTCTTGTCCAAAAATATTTCTTGGATTTCATCAAGAAACTTGAACAAGACTAATGGAATTTTTATTTAATTTTCATTTTTACATATTTTGTCAGGAGAGTATAGTGGTTATAGTAGACTTCAAATCCCTTAATTTTATATGTTTGTCAATTAATTTTTTAAAAAAGTAAAATTAATCTGTTAATTTAAGATTTATCTTATGCACCTGACTTTAATTAAACTGTGTACAATTTTACAGAATAGTTTAAAAAATATTTAAAAATAAAGAGGTGGAAACATTTTCATTTTCAAGTTTACTGAATCTAATTTAAAACGTTTTTTTTTTTTTTTTAGAACACGAGATGTTTTATATTGTATGGGACATATTATGTTCTAATATATATAAAGCCTATCAAATAATTCATAAAACTAATTAGAACATTAGTTAATGCCAACGGTGAAACAGTTTTCGAGATATTTAATTAACCAATATCTCAGGGATAGGACCTCCTCTGATTTCCTTATCCTTTGAGAAACCAAGGCGATATTCGATTCAAAGGCAGCCGCTGGACCGTGATTCCTATACGTCGCGTCTTAGGGCTGTATCTCAATCCCAAGAGAATCTGGTATAAGCATTGTGCATATTATTACAAATAAAATACGTTACAGCTGATGTCATACTTTAATTTATTGATAAAAATTGATAGGAATTTTTCAAATATAGAACAAAATTCTATATCAGTTTTATTTCTGGTTTAATTACCTAAATGATTAGCTTAAAATTTAATTATTTTTAATTATACATTACTTTTATTTTTATGTATATACA
>NW_027115726.1:66316-83078 GCF_000696795.3 Halyomorpha halys | reverse complement strand
TATTTTTGGAGTTCTATCAATGGGTAGATTCTCCACATGTTGTATCATGTCATAATATCACTTACAGCAAATTTACTTGATGTGTATATATGTATACAGTTGTAAATAACACTAAATAAATTATTAAAAAAAAATTATTGAAATAATACAATCTGTCACACTCAAAGGCGATAAGCATTAAGCCTGGAAGTACTCAATCGTACCATCCTAGTAGAACTAGATATTTAATTTCATTTCTCCTTTTATTTTAATACAGTTTAATTACTATTTTTCTTGGAGATGAAATATTTTTTGGAGGAAAGAAAAACAAAAGAAAATTTTTTCAAGTAAATTTTCTTTTTGTTTACACTATTAACCCTTCTACCATCTTGGTTGAATGCAAGGAATGTACCCAAGGCAGCGTCTATTTCACTTTATTCTTCAGGTGATAATATGGAAAAACTTCCCCACAATCGCCTCCCTCTAGTCTTCTAAAAACCATACCGACCCATCCACTAATAAGTAAGGTATCCCACAATGTGTCTCACTGATTTTAATTAAACTTCCTTATGTGAATCAAAGACTTGGAACATGAGGAAATATTACTCATCTCTCAGATGAGAAAGCAAAAAAAAAATTAATTTTAATTTTTAAAAGCGCATCGCCTGCTTTATAAATTATAACTCTTTGATTTATTTATTTTTTACGTTGGAATCATGAACAAGTGTGCGTGACTGAATGTATGTGAGTATGTGTGTATTCAGTTTTATAATTGAAGATGTAATTGGGTGAAGGGGCTATGTAATTTTTTTTTATTTCATGAACTTTTTGTGTGGGTGAAGGGGTAGGTGCCTATTTGGCCAGTGTGAGGTACTCTAACCTAAAAATCCAATTAATAACTCTGATACCTTGATGTAGAAGGGGCTATTTACACATAAAAACATAACAAGCTCCAGAAAAAACAAAATTAACTTTGTTTTCTTAAAATTTACTATTTGTAACATAACACCTTTATCAACTTCCCCCTTCAATTATTACAATCCATAAGCGTTGATGGCCAAAAATGTTTACATCTTTAAACAAGACAAAAAAACAAAACATTTATTTTATATACAAACTTCTGCTGAGTGTCGAAAAATCAGTACAGTGCCTAAGTAAGCGATAAGAATTTAAAAAACAAAAAAGTGTCTTTACAAATCCTCATGTTTAGGATTTGGCAAATATATTAATTAGGCTAAAAAATACTTCAAAAAAATAATTGTTTTGAAGGAGTAAAGGTCATTTTTTCAAAAATTAAAATCAACCGAACTTGGAATAAGATTTTTCTACCACTAAACCAATTTTTATGATAACAAAACAATTTTCTGAAAATTCAATCAATCAATGTCTTCTTTAAGGTTTTCCGAAATCTAGTGTCTCTCTTTCTAAAATTAACTTGTTTGAACGATTTTTGATTCTCAGATGGTTTATTTTTTTTCTTTTCCGCCTTGTTGAATTTTTTTTTTTAAAAAAGGAGTTAAATCGGGCAAGATTGAAAAATTGGCTAAAATTAAAAAATGCGCGAAAAATAATTAACTAGTTTGCTAGAGTTAGTCTTACAGGTCCTTGATTAAACAATTTTATTTGCTATCTCTATATAGCTCAAGATATTTCGAAGTGTTACTGTAACATCCCAAGCACATACCTGTCTTAAATATTTAATTTCATTTTCGTACTAGTATTATTTTTTGAGCTAGACTGTTGTTCACTCATATACATACCACTTTGCGATGCTTGGTTATTTCGACTAAAAAGGCCTATAAACGTGTATTCCAGTCGAAAACTTGAATTACAAGTTTTCACACCATTGCAATATCCATATATATTACATATATAGGTGTGTGAAATTAAAAATACTTAAATTAAGCTAATTAAAATACTTAAATTAAGTTAATTTTAAAATTAACTAGGAGTCGGCTTAAAGTCGCAATACTCTTCTGTGATGGTTGAAGATATTTATTTTACTATTTTTTTTTCTTTCAATGTTGGTTCCATACAACAATTAAAAAAAAAACACGTGGAAAATGGAAAAAAACATCTATCTATGGAAGTCTTGTCTGAAAGAATTTTAACTTAAAAAAAAAAAAATTAAATAAAATATGTTGTATACTTAAAAACAATAATTTAACTGGTCATTAGTTTAAAATAACAATGTAGTATTTTTTATTTTCAAAAACAAAGCAATGGTAGCAAAGTGTGGTTTGGAATTAAGTCCTCAAATATTTATCAATTTAGCTCTTTGCAGTGTCGCCCGTCGAACATAGTTACTAAGAGCTCTCCAATTAGAGCTGGACCTGGAGAGCAGGTTCGCTGCTAAAATATTTCACTGTATTTGGGATCTTATATTTTATTTATAGAATAAGTATTTCTGTTTGATAAGGATATTCACCCTTTGCCGCTAAAAAAGAAATATGGCATCGTAAAGCCCCTTGATTGCTATTATATTTAACACTATTACAAAGCCACCCTGCGGTGATGTTTATAATCTTAGGGACCACCCTTTCCCTAATATCCCGACAGAGCTCACTATTCTTAATTTGAACGGCCATTAAGGGGGGTCTAATCCCCGACCCGCGCCGAATCTTAAGCTAAAAAATCCCCTTTAATTCACCCACTCCCCAAAAATTAATTCGGTTGGGGATGCAACTCACGGATGGAACGGGTGGATCAATGCATTTCAGATTAGGTAATTACATTTAAAGGAGGCTCAACGCTGATCCTTGAATGCTGATTCAATCGGACTCGCTCAGGTAATCCTTCCGTTACCTGACTGATTAGGTCTGTTGTTGGGTCGAGATTAAATCGAGACTAATTATAGATGCTAATAAAAATTTTAATAAGTCTGGATTATTGGGTGAAACAATTACTAGAATCTTATGTAACAATAACTGGACTGGATTAGTTATTTAAGCCACTTTAATAATAATTAATTTTATTGTTAATTAGAGTAACAGCTTATAATTAATTAATAGTTATGAGTAACTTTTTACGCAATCTAGAAATCTATATGGTTCTTTCAAGACAAAAGTTGTTCTTCAAAGAAGATTATAGAAACTGTGATCCTAAAATAGAAATGATGATAGAAGTAAAATTAACCAAATTTCAAAATGTTCATGTTTTTTTAAGTAGTATACCAACATAATTAGTCTTAGCTAATTATATTTTGTTTGGACCGACCAAGTAAAATATAATATACACGATCAACGATATCTTATTCTTACTCTGCACTTAAAAATAAAAATATATATACATCCACAGCAAAGGTGGCAAACAATAAAATAAAAATAAAATCTAAAATTATGTTAATTATTTTATTTTCTCGGAACATAGTGCGCATTTGCTGGAATTTTTAACACTTACATTCGGTGTAATATTTTTCGACGTAGTATCAGAAACGAAAGTTTGTCACATGCGTATTTAGCCGAAACTATAAAAAAACCATAAAAAATTACAATTTTCCATTAAAAATGGAAAAATACCGGCTAAAAATGAAAATAATGATATTCATTAATAAATATGTGTTAAAAAAATTTGATTTTTTTAAATTTCTTTTTAACACCTAGGGGATATAATAAGTTTTTATATATCTATTGAACATAAAATTTCATGTTATTATCTATTCTCCGAGTTTTTTTTATAGTATAATTACCACATTTGAAGTCTACTATGCTAATTACTTATTTCAGTTATCTTTCCGTTAAATAATGTAAATACTTATAATCGATACACATTTTTTTTTATTAAATAATATTTTTCAAAGTTTAATTAATACATCTAATGCCTGTTGTACTAATTCAGTTACTTATAATAAACCTATTCTTATTATTGCATTTAGATCTGTATACTATATTAATAATTAATAATTTACATTACGATAAAATAAAGGACATCCAATGCTCAACGAATCTTAGAACTTTGACTGCGGGCATCGGATAATAATAGCGCAATTATTGATAAAGTTTGTTAATTAACTATTTACTATATGAGACTAGATTGTTGTCGGGCACCGCCCAAGGCCCGGGTTAAGACGGAGCTTAAACCGCAAGTACACGCTGAGAGCTAAGTCCCTGCGGTTCATATCGATATTGAATTAGCCCTTTAAGCCCCGTCGTCAACAAATCAGGCCAAAGCCCAGACAATCAACCTTAATTGTAATTCCATGCAAAGCACCACACCAAGGATTACCAAAACGAGGATTAGTGAGATCTCATCTCTCTGTAGTGAGGTCACTTTGAGGTTGTCCTTTCTTTGAGGCCTGTCTCAACGTCGGCCAATATATATATATATTAAAAGTAATAAAATAAATTCTTCCTATATACTCTTCAAAATGCTAAGTACTAAGTACATAATATTTAAACAGCATTTTAACAATCCAAAAGCTCTTTATAAATTAAGGAGGACTTGATAATACTATATTTCATCTATTCTTTTATAGATGAGGTATTAAAAAATATATTTGGGTTCTTATATCAAACTGAATTACATTTTAGAAGATTAGAATTATATTATATCTACTATAATAATATTAAAGCTTAATAACGACACATTAGTAGTAATTAGCAAGTATTCATTGATATCTACGATTAAAAAAAATCTCACAGAATTTTGTTTCAAGGTATTTGTTGCCATATAATCGTATAATAAAAGATACCATTTAAAAAGTACAAATTTATGGAATCGATTTTTCACATTTTTTCTCTTAAAGGACTCAAACTGTTTTGATTAAACCCAGATAATTAATTAGCAATTAAGATCTCTAATACTAGATAGGTCTTATTTTCAGTTAAATTCTCTAACAGAGTTTTAACGCCGCATTTTCCAAAAAATTCTTCCTCTGAAGTCCTTTTAATTTGGCTTATTTAAAACAAATAACTACTTTTCATCGTTAGCAATAATAAACAATGTTAAAATACAAAATAATACAGTATTTTATAAATAACTAATGGAATAAAATTTCTGATTCTAACGGGAAATGCCGACACCACCCAATCTTTCCTTATTGCATAACTGCTTGGTTATCTTTTGTTAAACTGTTATACTCTTGACAGGAAAGTTAAAAAATGTTTTTCAAAACTTTCTTCTTCTCTGCTCTTTGGATATTATTATAATGTTTTTTTTTTTAATATTTATTTATTGCTATTTACAACTGTACATTATAATACATTTAGTAAATCTGATCTAAGTTAAATTGGAGTGTTACAGGCGTGTAGAGAAACTACCCATTGGTAGCATTCTAATGATATTTTACATTAGCTGGTCTCGTGGTCATCTTCTTTTCAGGCGCCTTGGAGGATGATTAGAGAGTTTATAATAGAAGAAGTGATATCTGGTTCGGGCTAGATCGGTTACATAGGGAACATTAAGGTCTTAATGTATGATTTTATTTGTGACAAAGTAAGGAGCATTGAGGATTTTACGAAGGATTTTGGATTGTAAGGATTGAATACGAGAGGAATTCGAAGGTTTAGTTTGGAGCCCCAAAATTATAATAGTTATAGTATAATTTTAATCTTCTATCTTATAATTATAATATGACTTAAATAATATTTAAACAAAAATTTTCCCAAAAGAGTTGGTACTTTATTAATCATCCTACTCTAAATTATGCATATTTACTCAGAAATAGTTTTGAGGGGAATTTACAAACTACATATTTCGAAGTAAAGGAATTTTCTCCTTTTTTTTTTCATTATTTTCAACTGCCATTTTACATCATAGTAATGGAAATTCCTTAAATGTCTTCCACAACCACATCGATCCATTTTGTCTTTTTTTTGCGGGTTTTATCAGTTCTCTCCTGTTTTACTAGAGAAAGTAATTTGCTGATGGGCTCCTACCTGGATGCTTTTCTTTCGGGGAATTTAAAAACTTTTAAAAATATTGCCGAAGTTATCGATCATTTCCACTTCTCGTGTTCTTGTTGAGTGGATTAGTTCTTTAGGATGTTTCCTTTGAACATAAGTCGCCTGAAACTTCCTTCATAAATATTATCGTCAACGAAATTGAAGACTATCCTTTAAATCCTTAACAGAAAAAGCATTTATAGTCATGTAAATAAACTGTGAAATTTGTTGTTCCACGATTACATACTGGCCTAAAAATGTGCACAAAGCTTTGTGGCCTAAAAATGATCTTTTACTATAAAATAAAATATATATTGATAATCGATTAACCTAGGCCATAAGAACTCTAAATTATCTTATTTTTGTTATGTATCATAAATTTAGGATTATTTTTTAATTTCTAAGATTTTTATTATTTCAGCTTCAGCTTAATTTTGCATTGAAACAATTCTTTGGGTACTTTTACCAACGTTTTCTTTAGTATTTATTTATTCTATCATACTTTTATTCATGTTAATTGCTTCAGATGGTCTTTTATTTATTTTTTTTTTTTTATGCATATTACCGGAGAGCAGCTTTCGGTGTTGAGCACCATATTCATCACTTTAATGGTTTTACCCATTTACAGGACTTTATTTTTACAAAATATAAATATCAGGATGCATACTGAGTATGATATTATTAATTGATTGTATCTCACATTCCATAAAAGCAACAGACGAATAATTAATATATTCAAATATGTTACGTCTACCATAAAATTGAGAAAATAATTAAAGACATAAATATGTATGGTCCAGGACACCGAAAGCTTATCTCTCAAAATGCATAAATAAAAACACAACTGTATGAGATGTTAGACTGTATGATAAAGTTAATATAAATAAAAGTAAAAAGTCTAAATATTCTAATATATTGTAATTCGCTACGTTAAAATAGCTACATGTTTTATGTACCATTCTTATTTATTAATTTTCAAAACACAAATCAAACCTATATCAAATTCTGAAACATTATTGTTTGTAATTATTAAAAAAAAATAGTTAAATTATTCAATAAATTAAAATAGAAGATAGCTTAATATTTTACAGGATAATTAATCTAAAACCTTCAGAATTTGTTATTTTTCCTAATGGATTTCAAAACAATTAAGGAATTTTCGGTTGACACTTAAAAAAATCAACTTTAAAAGCACTCTACAACTAAAGCATATTCAGTTGTTTTTTTTAATTAAAATTTAATCCTACCAAATAGATGTTGCAATCAAACATTTTAAATAAAATTAATTATTCTTTAGATTGTTCCATATTAGTCTCAACGGTTAGTACCGCAATAGTACCCCGCTTGAAATTTATTATTGCTAGAGGAAGGATCGTAAAAGAATTAAAAATATTAACCATTTAATACTCAAATCATTCTTTAATTTAAGAATTTTTAGATGTTATTAAACACGTAGCAATATAGACAAATTAAGACTAAATAGTTGGTTGGTTGTTTTTAAAGTGCGTTCAACAGCTTGGTCATGAATGCCAGTTGGTTATTGTTTTTGGTAAGGTATAGTTAGCGTTGACCACTGAATCGAACCAGAAAGTGCCAATCCACAGTTCAAAAGGCGTCCAACTCTCACATTCCAAGTGGTTATATTGTTGTTTAAGATACACGGATCTACCAGAGCATGTGGATAAAAAACATATAAAAAATCTAATAGCTCTATTTGCATTGGAACATAACACTAATGCTTATATAAGACAGTGTTAAAAAAAAAAAAAAAAACTTAAAAACTGTAAGACAAAAATTACAGTTATATTGGGATATCTCATCTCGAAATGGTTATGCAAATTCTCAGACAGCTGTTCAAACAGTGTAGGAAGTTGCTACAATGTATTCTGTATAACTGATTATGTGCCGTCGATAATTCTTGTTTGTACAACTATGGTTTCAGACTTCCTTTTCTAAAAGATTGAGGAGTCTCATTTTTGTTTAAATTTAAAACTTCATTAAAACAAAAATGATAGAAAATTTCAGATTTTCGGCAAAGTAAACTTTATTCCTGGGTTAAAATTGAAATAATTATCTACAAATAAATACAAATTTACCAGTAATTGATTTTTTTAATTAATCTAATCACATACATATAATAATTTATACATATTTGTTTTGTAAAGAATAGAATACTACGGTATACACTACGGTTAGTGTTCATTTTTATAAATTAAATTAACAAGGAGAATATCCGTAGTTGTCAATTCTATACAAACAAATGTGTTTAAATTAAATTAGATTATATAATTAATCTATTCCTTTCCAGTTATTGATTTGGCAAGTTTGAATTTTCGATTTTGTTTTACTGTAGTTAAAATGTTATTATTTATAGAAATGTCCTGGCAAAAAAATAAAAAAAAAATAATTGATTCCATTTTTTTTTTAGTTCTACATTCTATTTATTTTTCTTTAACAATGCATAAATTAATTGTGAACATTGAAAATTATAATGAGTCATTATAATTATAGAATTATAAAGTTAGAGTTACAAAAATATAATGTATGTAGCTTGCTCTCTAGATCTTTGGATATTGTTGTGATTTTAAGAATAAATCTTGATTTCAGCGAATTAGATTTTTTCTACTAATAATTTAATTATTTTTTTCAGCATTATCATCGGTGTATTTATAGATCAATAATTTCATTTTATCATCTGAGTGTTAATACACATTATTGAAAATTAGTATCTTCTGGTCCATATATATATATATATTTTTTTAATAAATGAATTAATAAATAAAATAAATTTAGTGTATATTTTTTTAATTAAAAGATATACAGTATTAAAAATTAAAAAAAAAAAAGATCGCTGCGGACAGGATTCGAACCTGTGCGGGCATAGCCCATTGGATTTCGAGTCCAACTCCTTAACCACTCGGACACCGCAGCGCGTAGTGAAAATCTTGGTCTGCAATATACACAGGTTCAGTTAATGTTTTTAAACTATGTCATATTGATATAATATTTTCTGGTTAACTTTTTCTCTGTTAAAAAGTAATTATAAATAAAAAAAAATTAGTCAAGGCCTTTTGTTGTTGCATTTTATTTCTAATTTCTAGATATATTAGCGATAAGCAAAACTTAAAATATCGCACTTTTTTTCCCTGATAGTTATTGCTGCTAATTTATAATAGTTTCAAAACAAAATATACTTGGTTTCATTAAAACAATGCTCTTTATTACACAAAAGCAATTATGATTCATGGCTTGTTATATTTACAACTAATTAACCGTTAAAGTTATTATGTTTTTATTATTATTATTTTTAAAGATGTTATACTGTTGGGGCCCCCCATTTACCAATACCTGTAGCTGTTTCAGAAAATTTTTGGGACTTTATATCAACATAAGAATTATTGCTTGAAATAGATAATCGGTTATCGTAATATAGTAAACTGAGTGACAGTAATCCATTTTCTGTGTAGATCAGTGAGAATTTGTGAATAATTATGCCTATAGAGCTCTATTTACATTACCTCATTTATTAAAAAGTTCTAAAAGCCGGTTTAATTATATTATTAATTTCCAAAAATATTTACTATAAATAACAATAAATATTTATTATAAATATCCAGAAATACTCAGAAACAACGTCAAAGTTTTCATCTCAAAAAAAAAAATTAAATATCCTTTCTACAGTGCTAAAATAATTATTAAAAAATTGTATTATTTTCGAAATCATATCGACGAATTTAAATAATTCTTTGCTATTTTATATGTTATTTTGTGGTAATGCAAAATTAAGTAAATTTATTTTTGACTTTTTAAGCTTCCTCTAGATGTACAGTATAGGTTCTTAGCGTAAAATAATTAACAGCGCTAAAACCTTGAAAAAAGGTTAAGATGTGAATACATGAAATGAAATGAGTTAATTATTAAACAATATTCGAATTCGATAATCTTATATGTATGAACAGTGTTATTATTATTAATTGTCAAGGATTGTTTCAGGTGTTTAGGGAGGAAAATGTTTTGTAAATTCTTATAAGTTGCGTAATATTTTTCTCGAAATGCTATAACTGGTCATTATTTAATTAAAAAAAGAAATATCATTGATTTATTACAATAATTATAATATAACAATATGAATAGCTTAACTTAATTCCATACAACAATTAGTAAAAAAATAAGTATATGGATAGTTTAATGTAATCGTTTACAAATGATAAGAAAATCACCGTGAATAAAAATATTAGCTTAAATACAGTAGACATTTAGGATCATAGATCTTTAATTCAGAAGCTTCAGTAATTGAATTATTTAATTATATTTTAGCCAATTTAATTATATTTTAGTTTTATTTTTAATGTTGGTTAATAAATCCAACTTTTGCCTTATTTATTCACTAAATGTACCCTGCACTTTAATCCGGGTTAAATTTAAATTATACATACTGTTACGTACATTATTGATTAATGGACCAATCATCCAAAATTCATATGGAAAAAGAAAAGAACCAATCCCTAAAGAACATTAAGTTTTATAGCTTCATACTAACTAGCGTTTTTAAACAACTTGGTTTGTTTTCATGAATGATTTTTTTTTTTTTTTTAACTGTTTAAAAATAACTTATAGTATTTTATTTCTCCCTAAAGCATAAGTATATTCGTACTGATTTTTGTAGTAACCTGATCTAGATTAGGCAATTTATAGTTGTCCGTAGGAAATTCATTTTTCTCTCGAGTTGATTCAAATATAAACGACCTCTTCTTCACAGGGAGATCTGATTCTACATTGCCTGCCGTTTTCGAGACTGATGTTTACGGTTAATGCTTATTCATGTGTCCCGTAATGTTATTAAGCCTAAATAAAAGATTTATCTAACGCAAAAAGAATTTTTCGAATCGGACCAGTAGTTTCTGAAACAATTGCGTTAAAATATATTCTTCAGACTTTTACTTATAGATTAACAGAAAACATTAAAGTGCCTCTTACATAGTAATATACATAAACAATAAGTTTACAAGCCCATTTATATTATTTATTACTAAAAATAAGTTTATATAACTGCCGCAAAGCGTTATCCTTAGCTGACATCAATTCCATCGCTGATCGGAGATTGAATTGAAATTCAGTAACAGCATTGAGGTGTCATCGGATATGATTAAGAGCCGAATCAATGGATGCCGTAAACAGAATCGCCCCCGCCAATCGAATATAGTTTCAATAATTCAGGCCACTCCTCCATCTGAAGCTGTCTCGGTTTCCCTCGTGTAGCTGCACTATATTTTAACTGGTTTGACCCTGAATTTGTGGTAGGTCGAAGTTAAGTTAGCATGTGATATTATTAAACATATTGGTTTTGTTTGCTCATACTTTGTATTTATATCTACGATGAGTGGCTACCTAATTTAATTGTACACATTATTTTTAGCTTATAGCTTTCGAAATGCTTATTACTATGCACAATTCAAGCATAATCTACGGGTGTGGCGCAAGAAGTTGACAAAAACAGGAACAGAATAGAAAAGAAAAAAGATATTTTTAGCATTCATAAAAAAAAAATAATGTTTTTAATGTAACATAATCATATATTTACAATATAGGTTATTGTGAAAAATATGTTCATAATTTATATATAAGAAGATGGTCAGGGTTGCGGTCAAAAGTGAAACAAAAATAGTTGTAAACTATTTTTGTTTCACTTTTGACCGCAACCCTGACCATCTTCTTATATATCAATTTTTACGGTCAACTATTTATACATATATACAATATATTCATAATTAGATTACGTCTCTTCATTGATTCCTTAATCTCTTAATAATGATTTTTAAAAAAATTTCAACCACTATAAAAAAAAAATTCTGGTGAGGTGTTCTCATACATAACTTTAACTTATCACCTAACTCGCACTTTCAGAAAAGATTTTTTTAGTATTCTCTGTGGCTATACTTTCCCATCTATTTTCTGATTAAACCCTTCAATTAACAAATTGACTGACTCTAATTTCAAGTTTTCAGAACGTGCATTTTATAATATTTCTTGTTGCAAAATGTTAACATTTTTCTTCTGCAAATTTATAGTAGAAATATTAAAACAGAAGTTTAATAAAATTTAAATGTATCTGTTAACAATTGATTCATTGCTAAATTGTTATAGAATTAATAAAGATAATACTAATAATAATTTCATAGAGTTATCCTGTGAACTGAAAGACTCATATAAATATGTTAACTAATAAATAATCAGATTGGTGAAACAGACTGAAACTGTGCACATGCGAATATCTTTTTTCATACCCTCTTTTCTAGAAATTTCAAAATAAAATCTACAATGACTATCCTTTTTTCTTTTTTTTGTTTATAGAAAATTACGTTTTCGCTTAGTTATCAAACATGTTGGATCAATTGTTTTTCAAAAACGTATTTACTAATATTAATATTTATTTAATAATATTCCTTAAAAGTACATTCAGGAAATTTGATCTAAGGTCATAATGGAGCATTACAGGCATGTGGAGAAACTACCCATTGGTAGCAGTCTAATAATATAGAAGGTCTCGAGGCCATCTTCTTTTCAGGCACCTCGGACTATTGTCAGGAATGGAAGAGGAAGCAAGTTGGTTTGGGTGGCTATGAAGTTTATAATGGAAGGGTTGATATCTGGTTTAGGCAAGGTCGGTTACAAATGAAACATTAAGGTCTTTGTGGATGATTTTATTTATGACAAAGTACGGAGAGTTGAAATTTTATTAAGAATTGGATGAGAAAAAAATTCACAGGTTTAATGGAGTTTCCAAGCTAAACTCCGTATGGCCAGATTGGCCTTATTACAGTCATGTAAAACAGTCTTTTGTAACGAATTGGTTTAAGTTTAGACCGTTTGTCTAGTGAGTATTGTAATAGACGGAATCGACGTGCAGTTTCTAGTCTTTTAAGTTTTGTGTGAGGATTCTAGGTTGGTCGTTTGTGCAGTTGCAGTCCAAGTAGTGGATCTAATCGACTGTGGTAAGAGCAATATTATTAATGGATACTGTAGGGCATTCGGTAGGCTAAACGACGAAGGGTAAACGTGATTTGATGGGATTTGTAGGTTCCAAATTCAATGCCAATTTGTACTACAATGTGTTTACACTAATCCTAAACTTATTGGCTATAAGTAGGAGGTAATAGCCAACTTGGACGAGGCATTTTCAAAATCTAGTAGGGTCAAGGAAAATATTTTTGCCCTTGATGAAATATGTATGGGTCCACCTAGGTCCCAACTTCCACAATCACTGAAGATTTCAGAATTTCAGTAGTAGGTATTATCCTGAAACACATTTTACTGCATTGTAGGAAGATAGTCGGGGTGGTGGTCAATAAAAGTACCAAAATAGTAGAAAAAAACTATTTATTTCTAACAATAAATAGTTTATTCTTCTATTTTGGTACCTACACTATATATGGTCAACTATTTCCTTCTAATACAAATTTAATTGTACTACTGGTAGACATGGAGCCAAATTTGTTCCTTGATTCTTAAAACGTAAAATGTGAGTGATATTTTTCGATTCCAACGCAGAATAACACAATTGATGCATGTCTACGCTTGGATTTCGATAGCCAGATATAATTATTTATAACAAAATTAGTATGATGGATAACAAAAAAAAATTTATATAAATTTTAGAATAATTTTAAAGATGGGCTTAATTCACTCTCCCACTCCCAAAACGCTAATTTTGATCAGTTATTCTCATTAATAATCAAAGATGAAGGGAATCTAGTTGCCTAAAAAAATTGCATAAAAAGAAGCATCTATATAAAATTATTTTAAAAATCTCAAACTAGTTTAATTGTTTGATAATTCCATAGTGGTTTGGACTTTTACACTTCGAATGCGAATCTTTAAACAGAAAAGTCATTACATATTTTTAATTAGGTATTACAAGCTAGGAAATTACTAATGGCACATAGACTTATTTATTTCACTAGTCGTAAAAATTTATTCAATCAAAGGATATTTGAAATAGAAGAATAAAAGCTTGATAAAAATTTTGTAATTTTTTTTTACTGTTACTATGTGCTTTTAAGATCTTAGTTTGCCCATAAAAATATTTATAGCTAACTAAAAAGGGTACGTTAGTATTTGCAACAACAGTAAATGTTCTTTGTCGAATGGATGGCAAAAGTATTGCAATAAAATGGCTGAAAGCAGGAAAATGTACGTATGAGGACAATAAATCTTGAAGCAAGGTTATTTTTCTCGGCGGGAAATGTTATGAGAGGAAAAGTGAAAAGTGTGCTTCATAGTTAAGGGCTGAATAGTGACGGCAAAGGGTTTTTTGTTGCCCCGTTGTTGATTTATAGTTTTAACGTCCAGTTTTCCCTTTGTTCAGCCTCTCCTCCTGCCTTCTTTCTTTTATTATAACACAGGGATGTGTTACTTAGCTCTGTGTAATGACATAGTACTTGAATAATGGGATCGGCTAATGATATTACTAAGGATTAGAAACCACGGTAAGAAGTTTCTGTTACTCCAGTTTCTTCCTAGTTTTCCGACTCATTTTGTATAGAATTAATAAAGCTGTAACTCTAACTAACGTTATTTTCTACTTAATCATATAAGATAAAGTTACGCCAATAGCATTGAATAAACTGAACATTGTCGTTAATACAGAATAAACTGTACGCGGTTTATGTGGTTTCACGATAGGTACGTGGTTTACTAACAAATAATTGTTCTGCTATTTTTGTAACGCTCTTGACCTTCACCCGCTCTGTCAATAATACAACAGTATTTAGTCAAGGTTTCGCAACATCATGCCCTACAATGAAAAAAAAGTTTTTTAGAAACAAATAATTTCTTTGACTAATCTTCATAGTGTAATTTAAGATTAATGACTATCACAATTAAAATATTACTTAAAATGCACATTACGTAAAATAAATATTTAAATCGTTGAATTTCTATTTTTTTGGAAGATGTTTTGTCAATATCAATGTTGTTTGGAATTGAAAAATTACTTTCAATTATTTAAAAGTCATAATAGTATTTAAAAAAAATTCAGAATGTAAGTATAAAATATCTGTTATTAATTATATACTTAAGTCATATTCAGGAAGGTGGGAGTTTCTGTTACAAACCATAAAACCAATAAATGCTTTACGTTATTTATATTGCTTTATTATATTATATAGTCCTACTCTCATTATATAGTCATTACTCTCATATAGGACAACCCTCTGTTTGGTTTTTTAATATTACATTCTGTTATATTTTAATACGATGGTAATATCATTGGGACCATATTTAAAAATATATAGATCAAATCATAACAAAATAAGAAATAGAAGAGAAAGGGGAAAAAAATAAATACATAAAATAAAGTATAGTACTATCTTAAACAAAATCATTCCTATTTACAACATTTACGTTCAGACTGAGGAACTCCCTCCCCACTTGTGGAAGAAAGGACAGGAAGATTCCGACGCTTCTCTGTCAACCGCGTCACTGGTGTTAAAAGCCAGTCAGGATGAATAAGGACGCCAGCTGCAGACTCTCAGGACTTGAGCCGAGAATCTGGCCATTGCCTGAACTTCAATATAATTATTTATAATAGGTATCTGGGTCACTGCCGTTTCGACTTTCGTGCAGATTGGAGGGGTGGGTAATGCTAGATGCTAGTTCAATCCCTATTGAACTTAGGAATTAGGATTATGACTGAGTTTCAGGGGATGTGGTGAATTTGAATTTAATAAGGCCTGATACAAATGGGATATTAAGGTCATGATGGGAGGTATGGCTGGTTACAGAGTAAGAAGCATCGACTATTGTTCGAAGGACTTTGGACTAAAAGGATTGAACGCGTTTGATATTAGAGTTTTTAGCTGTCCCCCACTAATAGGTTTATACTAATTGTTTTGTAAAGTAGTAATTGGTAGTCTACTGAAAGTTGTGATTTTCTACTCAGCAGTCCATATAATTGTTCAAATTGTCGGCTAAGTTCTTTTCTTTTAAGTCTAGTATGTGAATTCCCCATAAGTCTTCTGTCTAAGAGAAAAGTTTATTATTATATTATATATTAATTTCTTATTGGAGAGTAGTTATTAATTTAAAACTCAAATTTCATTTGATTCCTTCTATCAAATATTTTTATACGTTTTATCTTTCAACAATAATACTGTATTTTTACTATCATACTTTAAAATTAATTTGTCCTAGTTTAAATGTTTTTTTATTATTGGTTATTGTAGCCAAGTCGAATCATCATTAAAAGCAATCATATCTATCAAATAACATCACAATATATCATTATATACAATAGTTTTATTGTTAATTTTGATAATTTCCTACAATAATGGTTATCAACTTACAATTGATTATACTTTTATTTTAATAATTGAACACTTTAGCTTACTTGTTATTACGTTTTTGTTAGCAAAACCTACCGTCACAACGTTGGGACTCATTTATCACTAATTTCAAGTGCTTAATATATTTGATCTTTACTTTGTGACAATTCTATTAAAAATTTAAAATATATTATTCCTAATTGATATAATTTAATTTTTTTAAATATATACAATAGTATAGTCTGAATGCTGAGCAAAAAAAAATACAATTTTCTAACCACTGTGTATTATTTTTAATTATTATTTCTGAATTATGGCGGTCAATGTTTATTATATCATTTAAAATTTACTATATAATTGATATTTTCCGAAACATATATAACTTACAACAATTTCATTTTAAAAGCATTATCTTTCTTATTTGATATTTTCTAATTTAAAGTTATGTTTATTTGGAAAAATGAGGTATTTTCTTTGAGTCTTTTTTCATGTTTTTAATCTCATATCATATAATTTATTTTCTCCTTATAGATTGGTAATTTGCAAATGGTTATTCATATACCAATCCGGATTATATAT